>NC_092241.1:3951667-3981667 GCF_036320965.1 Panulirus ornatus | reverse complement strand
CAGTCAATACCCTCCCATATAATTTCCCAGGAATACTCAACAGACTTATACCTCTGTAATTTGAGCACTCACTCTTATCCCCTTTGCCTTTGTACAATGGCACTATGCATGCATTCCGCCAATCCTCAGGCACTTCACCATGAACCATACATACACTGAATATCATTACCAACCAGTCAACAATACAGTCACCCCCATTTTTAATAAATTCCACTGCAATACCATCCAAACCCACCGCCTTGCTGGCTTTCATCTTCTGCAAAGCTTTCACTACCTCTTCTCTGTTTACCAAATCATTCCCCCTTACCCTCTCACTTAGCACTCCACCTCGAACAAAACACCCTATATCTGCCACTGCGTTTGTCCAAGACGACAATCACATGTTTACCAAACGGCGTCCTAGCTACGTCTCTTCGTTGTATATCAACTGACTGTTATATTTCTCTCTTGTGTCTCGCCTGATGATGTGAGCATTTCACGAAAGTGCACTTGGGACTTATCGTGTTTCATTTTCTCCGTAGACTGTTAGGAATATATATATATATATATATATATATATATATATATATATATATATATATATATATATATATATATATATATATATGTATATATATATATTATAACAAAGAAAGTCTTAAGAAAGTCAAGAAAGTCACCAGTATTCCTGATAAGAAATTAAGTTCACTCATGAACGAAAAACAGATTAGCATAGATAGCGATGATATTCCCTCATTCTTCCCAAATTTCGTGTGGAGGAAGATGGAGAAGAAATCTCATTCTGGATTTCTAATTGTAAGGCTAATTGTAAGGCTGTGGGGGGTTGTCGCGCCACCCGAAGAGGACCAGGCCATTTGCTAATGATGGAAGAATCACTGAGTATCCAGAAGTGGCGGCTGAAGGTATTCAGCTCCCGGCGCTCTCTTCAGTTTACCTTGAAGGATCATTGCATTTATTAATGCTCTTGGTCTAAACAGGCTGCATTTAGAGGCTGGCTCAGTTTATCATGAGGGGGAGCTGTTCCAGGGTATTTACAGGCTGGGTAGTGCATGGGGCGGTCCTCTTGAAAGCCAGTTCTGCTGGTCACGTTAGTGAAAATGATGAATGATCTCAAGTATTCGAGATATTTCTTTGTTTCCAACCGTGGATGAAGGAGAAACCAAGCGTAACCCTCTCCTGGAAACGATGCGTGAGTGCCTCCCCGCCACTTGACGACCTTGCCATGGAAGAGGGACTTGAGCCTCGTGACACTGGAACTCCTGAAGACTCCAATTCAGGAAATAAAAGAACAGATCTTGACTCTGTGTTTTTTAGCATTTTTGAGAGAAATGACAGTGACGTTGATATCTTACGTTCAGGTGGAAGAGATAACTCGTTCTGAAATATTTCGTACTTTAAACTGTTACCTCCTGTAATAAAGCATCAACTTTGAGAGATATTTGGTGTCGATACAACAAATGGTAAAGAAATAATTGTGGGCACATGAGAAAGTAATGAGACGCTGAAAAACAAATGGATGGTTGGAGAATTCAAAATAAAGCAAATTAATGGGAACTCTGTTAAAATCAAAGTTAAAACGAACGAAGAAGCAAAATGTTTACTTGTGTATAACAGTTATTCACATGACTCAGTCAAAGATACCATCCCCACCAGATACCTTCGTCAAAGGTATCAATCACTTCAAGGCATCATCCATACCAGATTCCTCAGCCAGTCAACGGTTCACCTTTACCAGATACCTCAATCAGCCAAAGGGAATAATTTCCTCTGGCTACTACAAAATTATGACGGAGAGAGCCTCAAAGACTTCAATCCAAATATCAACAGTTTGAAGAGAAAACCAATAAAAGTTGATGGCTAGAGAGTGAATATAACGTCATGATTATATTATCCCACATCTCAAACATCCCTCACATGACGCATATCAACTGGAGGGTTATCTATGTCCAACTAAACAACCCATCCCTAACGCTGTGTTGTGAACGTCAACTATATGGCCATGCAGAGGACAGATGTGAGATGTATGGTTTGTGTAGCTCTGATTCATAAATCCAGAGATAAACTTAAAACCAGCGACAAAAATTTCCGTGAATTTGGAAGCGAAGAGCAAATTCTAACCTCAGTATACACCGAGAGACGAGGATTTCCAGAGGCAAGAAAGTATGTAAACAAAGCTTTATGAAGACATCTTTCGCTGATACTCTGAAGACCTCCAGCCCTCATGGAAGATGACCAGCTCAGCAACCACACCTTGTTCCACCGAGTAAAGGACAAGAACAGAGAACACAATGACACTCCTGAACCTGCTCACCCTTACGATGGTGGGGGATCCAGTGCTTCACCTAATGCCGTCATTGAGGCACATCATCCTGATGCTCCTTCTTCAGGGGTGTCCATCGAGTTCTCCTTCCCGGGAGCATCGTTTGGGTTCTTCTCCGGGGAGGAACCGTCTGGCACGTCTGTGCCTGGAGCAACGCTCATCAAGTGCTTCTGAGAGCCAACAACGAGGGAAGGTAAGAACAAATCAGACTGAGAACCAGCTGGTTCTGAGTCGTTGGATGATGACACGGGAGATCCATCCCAGTCGTCTGCTGTAGTGTCCTGACATGATCCTGAACCAGTAAAGGCACCACCAGGCCAGCTCAAACGCTCGAGCAACTCATCTGAAATAAGGATTTTTTTCAATCTATCAAAGTATTAGTTTTTATCGCATTGCAAAGGAACTGTAGAGGAGAGCGATACCATTTGGAAGACCTTAGATATTCAGTGAATCAAATCTTCCACAAAAATCATTTGTCTGCCAGAAACCGAGATAAGAAATGACAGTTTCACCTTTGAATATGAATGTGAACCATACAAGTCCCACCCTCCACCTGGTATTATTCTGAAATAAGAAATCAGTGTATGGTGTCCTTCATTACAAACAACAGCTTTAAAGTAGATTTCAAATCAGAAATTACTACTCCTCCTTACATCTTCCCCAGGAGAACCTGTATAAATTTGATATTGAAAACTTGTACAAACCATCAAGTACTTTTCTTGTACTAGGTGATTTCGCTACACCAACGCTACACGGGAGAGAAAATGCACTAACTGATGTGCGAGAGGATGATTAAGAGAAGATATATCATTGAACTTTGACATTAGCGAATATAGCTATGATATTCCAACTTACCATTACACGCACACACACACATGCACACGCACACACACACACACACACACACACACACACACACACACACACACACACACACCCACACACACACACACACACACTGGAAAACGTTTTGCTGTTGATCTATCAATTTGTTACGGTGATATTTTCTCTAATTCAACTGGTCAGATGTCCAGGACCTTCATGGTAGGGATGACTTTGCAGTCCTGAGGAGTTGGGCAGAAAATTCTTCACCAAGTAGTTCGCTTTCATGGAAGCTTGTGACCACTTGAGGAGTGTGTGAATCTCCTGATGTTGAAGGATCAGCTGCTATGATGTCTTGTTCTTCCCTTCAGCAGCTAAGCTGTAGAATTGTCTTTTCTTTTCCTTGTCTTTCCTTCTTCATATGATCGTTCCTCCTTCAAGAGTTAGGTCTGCACTTGCAGAGTCCTGATTAATTTCTTTTTCTTTCTCTTTTATTTTCATCTTTCACCCTGAGATAACCTTGATTGTGGCGTGTTATCTGCCCGTGTTATTTCGATTACTGTGAAAAAAGAAGTCATATGAATATTTTGTAAACATTATTATCAAGTGTTTAAACCCAGGAACAGAAAGACACGACCATACGTTGCTTGATGGATCCAATCTTATGATAAACGTACCATGACGATAACATCTGCTTATGAAAGATCAAACGTGAGTAATTCATTGGTCAGTAGATTAATTCATGAGAGAGTAACGTGAAAAAAAGGGAGGTCCACAAAGCCAAACTGGCATCTTGGCTGAAGTATGTGGAAGATGTCAACTCCAGGACCAAACCTGAGAATGTATAGAAGAGATGAAAGAACTTGGTTGGAAAGTCTTCTTGCACGCCTTTGTCTGCCTTAATGATAATCACAATGGTAAAGTACAGCAAATGACCCTCATGCTGTAGCTGCCATCCGCACTGAGAGTTTCTCCTCGGTATCAAAGCGTCAGCAGATGTGACACAGAGTTTTAAGAAAGTACACAAAGAGATGCCCATCTCCTAATCTGTCTCCTATAGCAAAGAGGAGGACTACAGTGAGCCACTTGGTATGATGGAAATGATATGAACTCTGTCACACACTGATTCCACCGCTCCAGTGGAGGATATGTCATTGCATCATCTTGAAGCCTCCATACAACCTGGTTGAATGTGTTTAGTGCTGTCCTGTGTGATGTGGGTACTTAGTGCTGTCCTGTGTGATATGGGTACTTAGTGCTGTCCTGTGTGATATGGGTACTTAGTGCTGGCCTGTGTGATATGGGTACTTAGTGCTGTCCTGTGTGATATGGGTACTTAGTGCTGGCCTGTGTGATATGGGTACTTAGTGCTGTCCTGTGTGATATGGGTACTTAGTGCTGTCCTGTGTAATATGGGTACTTGGTGCTGGCCTGTGTGATATGGGTACTTAGTGCTGTCCTGTGTAATATGGGTACTTAGTGCTGTTCTGTGTGATATGGGTACTTAGTGCTGTCCTGTGTAATATGGGTACTTTGTGCTGGCCTGTGTAATTAGTGCTGTCCTGTGTAATATGGGTACTTAGTGCTGTCCTGTGTGATATGGGTACTTAGTGCTGTCCTGTGTAATATGGGTACTTAGTGCTGTCCTGTGTGATATGGGTACTTAGTGCCGTCCTGTGTAATATGGGTACTTAGTGCTGGCCTGTGTAATATGGGTACTTAGTGCTGTCCTGTGTGATATGGGTACTTAGTGCTGTCCTGTGTGATATGGGTACTTAGTGCTGTCCTGTGTAATATGGGTACTTAGTGCTGTCCTGTGTAATATGGGTACTTAGTGCTGTCCTGTGTGATATGGGTACTTAGTGCTGTCCTGTGTAATATGGGTACTTAGTGCTGTCCTGTGTGATATGGGTACTTAGTGCTGTCCTGTGTGATATGGGTACTTAGTGCTGTCCTGTGTGATATGGGTACTTAGTGCTGTCCTGTGTAATATGGGTACTTAGTGCTGTCCTGTGTAATATGGGTACTTTGTGCTGGCCTGTGTAATAAGAACATAACTCTAATTCTTCTCATTCTTGAAACAGGTAAAGATCCTGTCATTTACATAAGCTATAGACCGATTGCACTGACAAGAGTGGAGAAAATGGTCGATGATGACCTGGTTTGGTACAGTGAAACATCCAGGTCCTCTGAGTTGAAAGTCTGTATGTAGACTCTGGTCAGCTCACTATGCATTTAAGCCGGGAAGAACTTTACTTAAAGTCCTATCTCTTAAGGCTTAAACGTACGCACAGCTTCAGCTTGAAGTATCTCTATCTAAACGTACACTCAGCTTCAGCTTAAAGCATCCCTACTTAGACGCACACCTAAATCTAGCTTAAAGTATGCCATACTCTACACACAGAGAGGGACAAGGGTACTTGATCACCATCCAGAATTCTCCGATGAATTTAATGTGAGAATAAAAACAACGCCATTAATGAAAGTGGTCTGGATTGAAACTCAATTCCAGAGGTGGATTTTGCATGGTTCCCTCCCTGGGAGTTTCCTAGAAACCAAACCCTTCAGGGACTGGATGCAAGCAACTGAGAGCAACATCGCTCTTGCAATAAGTGGTGATAAATTCCTTCAATATAATGCTTCCGTTCATGAAAATAGAATATAAAGATATGTACTGATGGCTCAACGTGTGATGAAGGCGTAGGTTTAGATTACACTTAAAAGTTCAAGTCTCCTGGAAAGAAATTATACAACCTGTACCAATTCCTTGAGTGCACTGCAGGCCACATGCTCCAGTGCATCCCATAGTTCAGAAAGTCCAAGACCGGATCGCATGATGACCCCACTCGCACCACAAGAGTGCAGAATTCTGCTAGTGTCCTGGAGGTGTGGGGTTTTGAACGGTAATGAAACAGCAGATGGTAAGGTTAAAAGCTGCTATATCTAGCAACCTGGACACGCGAGTTATACCTCATAATGATGATATGAGCTGAGTTATTATTATTATATATATAAATGGCAAGCTAGATGAGAAGACCTGGATCCCCCCAAAAGACTAACTAACTCTATACACTAAAGAGGATAAAGAATGGTGCTGAAACATGGCCTTCCTCCTCTAGCAGGAATTGCCTTTCTAAAATAATCTTCAGTCGACGAAGGACTGGTCATACAACGTTGACCCAGGCTCACATAATGAGGAACAGACAACATGATATGTGACACCTGCAATTGCAAAATTTGTTGTTGACCATGTATGAAGCGCATGTTAATAATATTGTAGTCTTAGAGTCCAGCTGAATGATAATGAGAGAGCAAAATCATTGGAAATTGTTCTTACAGTATAAATGTTAATGTATTCTTTAAACAAAATTGTGTAGTTAATACTAAGTTTATAGATCTCCTTTTCCTACTAAGAAAAAACTGAATAACCTTGACTTGGGTTCTAACGATTCACAAATTCCACAGCACCAGTCAGTAAGGGTAACTATGACCTGATCAAGCGAGTGTCGTCAGCTTCTCCATCTCTGCTATACATGTACAGTCCTGATGAGAACACACAGTCAGAACCCAGTTGGTTCCTCCATCTATTAGTTAACCAAGTGGCTTGTCGCCTCACGAGACCCCGGTAGTTGGCACGACATCCCAGCCCCGCATCGAGAACATGAGGACTTGGTCAGTAACCTCAGCAACAATGAGGTTAGGTTAGGTTCATAAATTCGTCAAGATTTTATTCCCGTGGATGAGGGAAAAAGAATACCACTCATGTATTTCCCGCTTGTCGAACAAGGCGATTGAAAGGAGCGAGAGCCAGGGGGAACTGGATACCCTCCCCTTCAGTATTAACTCTCTAAAAAAGTGAAACGGAGAAGCAAAGGTCTTGCCTTAAAGGTTCACTCATCTCTTACTCGTTATGCTTCACTGAGGTGTAAAAAGACGGCACGTATATATATATATATATATATATATATATATATATATATATATATATCATACTATCCCAAGATTCCTTTCATATAGGTGTTCTGAATAAGTATTCGAATATCAACTGTATATGTGCTTGTACGTATGAGTGTTACTACCTATCTGTACACTTGGGAACGGGGGTTTTACATGAACGTAGTATTAACTGAAAGAAGCCTTTGAGGTTTCCATTATGTATTGGGACTTTAATCATCTTCACGTGGTTGTTTCATGTGTCCACAGCTAACGTTGGTGAAGCGACGTTATCGCGTCCCTCTCACAGGACGCACAATCATGTCTTCTTGTTCTGGATGGCCTTCTGACTTAAAGGAACTATCTTATGTTGATAACGCCATGAAATCCTAGAAATCTATATGTGTTTTGTTATTCAGCTCTTTTGTACTTCCATCTCCTAAAGTGGGCAGAATGAGGACGGCTTATTTCCTCTCCTCGCCACTTATTCTACCTAATTCTACTTGGTGTGTTCCTCTAAGCCCTCTCCAGCAGTTCTACGTGACGCTCATGTGAGGGGAGACCAGCGTTGCGGCATATTTCAAGCTTGGGTCGATGGAGCCGTCGTGTATATCTTCCCTAAACATCTCGCCGTCCCATGTACCTTGAAGGCAATTTGACGCTGACCAAAATGTAGTGCACTTCGCTCTTCGATCCCTCTTGCATGATGCTCTGGTTACAGGCTCGGCCCGATGTCCACTCCTACGTCACAACACAACTCCTGCAGTTTATTTCCTCCCCCCCCCCACCCCCTTTAATGTAGAACCCCCCTAACCCTTCTGTGGTTAGCTGAATATCTTTCTCCATATTCTTGAGTTCATAGTTTCTAAGGGTTGTTGTTTTGAAAGCCAGTGGCCCAACTTCTCTTGCATTTTTATCGAAATATCTTGACAGCATTTTGCAGACTTTGTTAGACTTTGTTTCACCTTCCTAATCTCGCGAGTTTGGGGTCTTCATCCCCCTTCCCTTCCCCTTCTATCCCCCCCTTCATGATTTGCTAACTTGTCTTCCTCCTTTGTACATCCTTAATTGGGCATCTTACTTCAGAATGAAGGAAGTCTGCTTTCCCTGCCTCATGAGACTACCTCCTCATGAGACTACCTATCGAGCCTGTATTCCTCCTCCTTGTTTCATAGTTCTGTCTCCCTCCTTCTAGCATCATGAGCTTGTCTTTCTCCTCCCTGCCTCGTGATCCTGTTATCTTCCTTCCTTATGAGTGTATCTTGCTTCTCCTTACCTCGTGAGCTCTTCCTACCTGCCTCATGAGCTTGCCTTCTCCTCTCGGCCTCATGATATTGTCTTCCTCCTCCCTGCCTTGTGAGGTTGCTCTTCTCATCCCTACCAAATGATCTTTTCTTCCTCCTTCAGGCCTCATGGTCTTGAATTTTTACGCCCTACATCATAACCTGGTCTTTATTCTCCCCGCCTCATAATCTTGAATTCCTCTTTGCTACCTCATGATCCTTGTCTTTGTTCTTCCTTCCTAATGAGCGTATCTTCCTTCTCCCTACCTCATGAGCTTGTCCTTCTTCTCTCTGCCTCATGTCTCACAATCTCGTCCTCGTCTTCCCTGCCTCATGAACTTTGATTCCTCTTCCTCGCCTCTTGAGTTTGGATTCCTCTCCCCAGTTTCAAGAGTTTGTATTCCTCCTCTCTACAGGAGAACTTGCCTCTCTTGCTCCGTCCTTGTTAGTTTGGTTTCCTCTTCCCTGCCTCATGAGCTTGTCTTCCTCCTTCTTGCCTCTTGGCTCTGTCTTCCTCTATCCACTGCATTCATCTTGTCCTCCTCAGCGTGTGATCCTCCTCCCTGGTTCGTAGGCTAGGATCCTCTTCCTCTCCTACCCTGCCCCTCCTCCACCCCTGCCTTATGATATTGGCTCCCCCCACCTTGCCGACCTTGGCTTCCTCCGCCTTGCCTCATAATCCTGTCCTTCGTTTGCCTCGCTCACAGACCTTGAATTCATCCTCCTTTACCTCTTGACCTTAGTTTCTTCCTCTTTCTTATAAACTTGGCTTCTTGAATCCAACCTCTCAATACTTCTTTCTTTTCTTCTACCCTGACACAAGCTGCCTCCATCCTTCCTTCTCTCATCATTACCTTACTTGCCTCCTCATCTTTCTTCACCTTCTTCCCTGCTTCATACGACACTTGTTGTCTGATTCCTTGGCTTCCTGAGGCTTTTGCTTCCAGAGACTCTGGCTTTTTGAGATCTTGACTGCCAGAGGCCTTGGCTTCCTGAGGCCTTGGCTTCTTAAGGCCCAATCTTACTAAAGCCTTGTCTTCCTAAGACTTTGGATTCCTGGGACCTTAGCTTTCATAAGCTTCAGCTTTTTGAGATCTTGGCTTCCTGAGGTGTTGGCTTCCAAAGAACTTGCGATCCAGAGGTCTTGGCTTCCGAAGGACCTGGGTTCCTGAGACTTTGCCAACGTAGTTTCCAGGAGCCTTGGTTTCCAGGGGTCTTGGTTTCCAGAAGTCATGGCTTCCAGAAGCCTTGGCTTCCTCAGCATATGGCTTTCTGGGAACTTGTTTTCCTGAGATCTTGCTCTGTGGAGATCTTGACTCCCGGATGTCTTGCCTTCCTAGAACAAGGCTTCAGCATATGTTGACTTCATAAGACCTTGGCCAGCTAAGGACTTGGCTTCTACAGGACTTAGCATCACAAAGCCTTGACTTCCCGAGACCTTGGTATCTTGAAGGTTTGTTGTCTCGAGATCTTAGCTCTCTAAGGCCTTGTTCCTGAGACTTTGGCCTCTGGTGACAGAGCTTCCTAAGATTAAAACTTTATGAAGTCTTGACTTTCTGTGCCAATGGCTTCCCAAAGACTTGTTCCTGAGAAGTTAGCTTCCAAAAGTCTTGTTCCTGACACTTTGGCTTCATAAAGCATGACTCCCTGAGGTTATAGTTTTGTAAAGTTTGAACTTCCTAATACTTTGGTTTCCAGAGGACTTGGCTACCAGAAGTTTTGGCTTCCAAAGGCCTTGGCTCCCAGTATTATTAGCTTCCAGTGGTCTTGGTTCCAGAGGTTTTGGCTTTGTGATACTTAGGCTACTGAAATTCTTAGCATACTGAGACCTTAGTTTCTTAAGTCTTAGCTTCCAGAGACATTGGCCTCTTGAACCATAGCTTCTTGAGACCTTTACTTCTTCAAGCTTTAGCTTCCCGAGACCTTGACTTTTCGAAGGTTTAGCTTTCCTTAGACCTAAGTTTCTTGAAGCTTCAGATTCCCGAGACCTTGGCTTTTCGAAGATTTAGTTTCCTCACACTTTGGCTTCTTGAAGCTTTAGCTTCCTTAAACCTTAGCCTCTTGAAGCTTTGTATACCCGAAAACATGGCTTCTTGATGCCTCGATATTCTCTGGACCGGTCCACCTGGTCGTCCTCGTCCTTACCTCAGCTCAGCCAGAACCAGAAACTCCTCACCACCGCCATGTTCATGCGACTCCCATGGCGGCTTCCAGTTACAAAACATTGAACGCGACGACAGCGAAGCGAAATGTTTTTATTTTCTTAAATCGCCTCGTGTGCTGCACAATTAAATCTGGTAATAGCAAGAAATGCAATCAGTGGAGTGATGTTTGTTGGAGACCGGTGGGAGAAGAGGAGAGTATGGCCCTGTGGGAGGTTGGGCTGGGTTGCGGGTATGGCGGAGTGGAGGAGGGAGGGGAGGGTACAGTGTGCAGTGGCTGGGTGGAGGGGTATGGCTGGGTGTGGTGGTTGTAGAGGAGGGAGGGAGGGAGGGAGGGAGGGGGGGATTGATTCTGGTGATTACTGTTTCAGGCCAAGAGAAACGGCCCTCCTGGGTTGGTGGCTGCAACACTCTCTTCTTCATATTCTTCAGCGTGTAGTGCCGGCATGAATGAACTCTTCTTTCCATTTGCTTCATTCGCGCATTCTTTCTTTCAGGTATTTCCCAGTCTTTATCTTCATATTTCTCTAGTCTATCAGTTTTCTCCAACTTTCTCTTTGCCTCTTTCTGGTTCTAGAGTTTATCATAAAGAACCCAGCCAAGGACGCAATCGATATGTCGCCGATTTTTCTCAACTCGACCCAAGTTAAAAAACATTCTCTTGCGTAATTGATTTCCATCCAGAGGTGTGGACGCTCTGATGTATACACGCGTGTACACATTTTTGTTTGTGCTTGAATAAGTGCGTGTGTGTGTGTGTGTGTGTGTGTGTGTGTGTGTGTGTGTGTGTATGTATAATCATATATTTGTAATTATTTATTGATAGATATGAAGAGGGAATGTTACCATCGTTGTGTCCGACCACTTATGATTATGTTCTCATCGTACAATTTCCCGTCACGGTTCCTGCCTCTTCCGTAAGCTGCTTCACGTCCCCGCAACCATGTAGTTGTCGAGATGATTACACTGTGATTACTCTCATGTGTTACGGGGAAAGAGATTTACGTTCATGGTGCACCTCTCTGAACCATGTATATATGTACCATGCCTTTACTCTCCCATGTATCCACCCAAACACACACACACACACACACACACACCTTAGCCTAAACCAGGTACCAATTCATCGACCAGCCCCCAAGGGACGAACACCTGGATTGGGTGTAGACCGACTTTTCGCTGGTCTATACAGACTCAGTCAGTGACGCTCTTCGCTATACCTTCGAGGCTCGTAGTTGTCGACTAGCGCATCAGTATATGTGTATGTAAGTACGTGAGTGCATATATATATATATATATATATATATATATATATATATATATATATATATATATATATATATATATATATAAACGCATGTTAACTGACGTAGTTCTCTACGAGGTCATAAACTGATGGTGGCTCCGTAGGGGTGGACGAGGAGCACTGGGTGTACATCAGTGTGGAGTGGAGGACGTGATGATCATCAAGCGTCAGCTCTGCCTCCTGTGGTTTTCACAATTCGTCCAGCTCGCCAGATGACCAAGAGTGTCACCACTGCTGCCTCTGGCTCTCACACAAACTGATTCTATTCGAGTGTGAATAACAGGGCCTCCGTTATCACAATGGGAAGGAGTCCACCAGCGTCCTGGGTTATATACCAGACGCAGGTACACCTGCATGTTCCGGGCTACGCTTGAAATTTTGGGTCCAGGTTAATTATTACTGGAACACGACAGTACGAACCTTGAGCACGACGATATTACCCTCGAGGATGACAGTACGACCCTTGAGCACGACGATACGACCTTTGAGCACGACGTTATGACCTCTTAAACATCAGGTCAAAAGCCATGCAATCATCATAAGCAAGGATTGTACTCTCGTACTCATGAAATAATGATGAACGTATTACAGTATTTCTAGTTTCCTTATGAATCTTCCTGTATCAATGGTTGCCAGATCATCTGGTCGGCTCTCACTATGTTTCGATACCAAGACGAGTGCGAGCGACGGGAGATTAGATTGTTTTCCTGTAACAAGTCACGGGGGAAGCTGTTGGAAATTCCCTCCGTCTTTGACTCAGAGGAACACGCCATTAGCCAGGGCTAAGGTGCTACAGTGTGTTGCCTGCTCTTGTACATGAGTCCATCCATCTCTGGGATATGGCTTAGCAAGATGAGCCAGAGTGTGAGGAGAGAGCCTTCAGCGGCAGCAGTGGGAGCTAGAGAGAGAGAGAGAGAGAGAGAGAGAGAGAGAGAGAGAGAGAGAGAGTCTGGACAGAGGATGGAGGGAAGACCAAGCAGAAGAGAAGGGAGGGAAGCCAGGCAGGAGGGAGGGAGGGAGAGAGGGAGGCCTCGCCATCTATAATATATCTTGGTGCGGGAGATCCATCAGCGTGCTGGAGGAGGTCGCCCGCCCCGACACTGATGGATCGAGCAATATGTGATCAGACTCGCGCCAGGTGTCTGACACATGCTCCTGACGTCAACCTCTCCATGTATATACACACACACACGTGTCTATATATATATATATATATATATATATATATATATATATATATATATATATATATATATATATGCAGTCTGTTGTGGATGAGAGAGCTTGGGAAGTGAGTCAGTTGTTGTTCGCTGATGATACGGCGTAGTGGCTGATCCATGTGAGAAACTGAAGAAGCTGGTGACTGAGTTTGGTAAAGTGTGTGAAAGAAGAAAGTTGAGAGTAAATGTGAATAAGAGCAAGGTTATTAGGTACAGAAGGGTTGAGGGTCAAGTCAACTGGGAGGTAAGTTTGAATGAAGAAAAACTGGAGGAAGTAAAGTGTTTTAGATATCTGGGAGTGGATCTGGCAGCGGATGAAACCATGGAAGCGGAAGTGAATCATAGGGTGGGGGAGGGGGCGAAAATTCTGGGAGCCTTGAAGAATGTTTGGAAGTCGAGAACATTATCTCCGAAAGGAAAAATGGGTATGTTTGAAGGAATAGTGGTTCCAACAATGTTGTATGGCTGCGAGGCGTGGGCTATGGATAGAGTTGTGCGCAGGAGGGTGGATGTGCTGGAAATGAGATGTTTGAGGACAATATGTGGTGTGAGGTGGTTTGATTAAGTAATGAAAGGGTAAGAGAGATGTGTGGAAATAAAAAGAGTGTGGTTGAGAGAGCAGAAGAGGGTGTTTTGAAATGGTTTGGTCACATGGAGAGAATGAGTGAGGAAAGATTGACCAAGAGGATACATGTGTCAGAGGTGGAGGGAACGAGAAGAAGTGGGAGACCAAATTGGAGGTGGAAAGATGGAGTGAAAAAGATTTTGAGTGATCGGGGCCTGAACATGCAGGAGGATGAAAGGCGTGCAAGGAATAGAGTGAATTGGAAGGATATGGTATACCGGGGTCGACGTGCTGTCAATGGATTGAACCAGGGCATGTGAAACGTCTGGGGTAAACCATGGAAAGTTCTGTTGGGCCTGGATGTGGAAAGGGAGCTGTGGTTTTGGTGCATTATTACATGACAGCTAGAGACTGAATGTGAACGAATGGGGCCTTTGTTGTCTTTTCCTAGCGCTACCTCGCACCCATGAGGGGGGAGGGGGTTGTTATTCTATGTGTGGCGAGGTGGCGATGGGAATAAATAAAGGTAGACAGTATGAATTATATACATGTGTATATATGTATATGTGTGTGTGTGTATATACATATGTATACATTGAGATGTATAGGTATGTATATTTGCGTGTGTGGACGTGTATGTATATACATGCGTATGTGGGTGGGTTGGGCCATTCTTTTGTCTGTTTCCTTGCGCTATATACGTGTATATATGTATATACGTATATATATGTATATACGTATATATATATACGTATAAACGTATATATATGTATATACGCATGTATATACATACACGTCCACACACGCAAATATACATACCTATATATATATATATATATATATATATATATATATATATATATATATATATATATATATATATTGGAAAGGATCACAATTTTGCGCGTGATCAAGATATTCCTAAGAGTCCACGGGGAAAATGAAACACGAAAAGTTCCCAAGTTCACTTTCGTGTAATAATCACATCATCAGGGGAGACACAAGAGAGAAATATAACAGTCATTTGATATACATCGAAGAGACGAAGCTAGGACGCACATGTTTACCAAATGGCGTCCTAGCTTCGTCTCTTCGATGTATATCAACTGACTGTTATATTTCTCTCTTGTGTCTCCCCTGATGGTGTGATTATTACACGAAAATGCACTTGGGAACTTTTCGTGTTTCATTTTCCCCGTGGACTCATAGGAAAATATATATATATATATATATATATATATATATATATATATATATATATATATATATATATATATATATATATATATATATACATACATATATATACATATGTATATATATATATATTCTTTCTTTCATACTATTCGCCATTTCCCGCGTTAGCAACGTAGCGTTAAGAACAGAGGACTGGGCCTCTGAGGGAATATCCTCACCTGGCCTCGTTCTCTGTTACTTCTTTTGGAAAATAAAAAAAAAACGAGAGGGGAGGATTTGCAGCCCCCTGCTCCCTCCCCTTTTAGTCGCCTTCTACGACAAGCAGGGAATACGTGGGAAGTATTCTTTCTCCCCTATCCCCAGGGATATATATATATATATATATATATATATATATATATATATATATATATATATATATATATATATATATATATAAACGCCCACATAAAAACACATACATACAAATACATATTAACATATACATACATATACGTACAAATACGCAGGCATTACACGCATGCACATGGACATATTCATACTTGCTTGCCTTCATCCATTCCTGTCGCAAAACCCGGCCCACGGGAAAACAGCCTCGCCCTCCCCTGCTTCAGCTGGGGCTAATGCGTGAAGATCTGCGCGCATCACGTCATCAGGAACACAAGGAGGTTTGACATACAACTGGGGCAGGTACAGGGCGTGTGACCTCAACAGGCGAAGGTTAGTCGAATGTCGGGTCATAGCTTATAACATACAATGCTGACCATTTCCTTACTAATGAAAGAATCAATTTAACAATTGCCTAGACTGTTATGGAGATAATGTTAGATTGGATAATGTTTCTATTTTCCATATGAATAACAAGATTAGTACTAGAACATATTTCCAGTTTGTGTGTGTGTGGGGGGAGGGGGGGAGGTGTAGCTGAGGCCTCGCACATACAGGAACAAAACATCTGTGTCTTGTTCACCATGAACACTGTCCTGATGACGCTTTATTCTTAAGTTCATTTCTTTTCCACTCTGTCCAAAGTGAACTTTACTGCAGTCCTCACGTGGTGAACACAACCATCTGATGTTACAGTCGAGTCTGTTGTGTGTAAGCGAGATTCTCTCGCAGTGTTGCTGCTCTCGTGTATGTCTTGTTAAGGTAAGATTTCTGAAGGCGTTAGAGCAGTCCTAGGAAGCTGAATGTTGTGATGTGGTAGTACTAGCATGTCTGTGTGGCCACCAACATCTTCCTACCTAAATTACGTGTTTTTTGGGATTTATTTACACACACACACACACACACACACACACACACACACACACACACACACACACACACATGCCCTGTGCTCGTAATGGCACACTCGAGGACGAGCTAACATTGACGAGGGCCCGTGCCAGGCTTATGCTCGGGGAATCTTTACACACACACACACACACACACACAAGACTGAGGGTGGCAGTGATTGGCTCCGTCCTCATACCCTCCTTGGTTACCCCCTTGTGGGGAGAAGGTAGGGGGTGAGGGCGAATGTCACGACCGATGGTGTGCAGGTTAAGGTGTGTGTGTGTGTGTGTGTGTGTGTGGGGGGGGGGGGGGGTGGGGGGGGGGGGAATTCTCCGTTGTAGATGGCTCTCGTAATTTGTAGTCAGTTTAGTTCTGTGTAACTTGATTAACTGAGAATCTTACTACCTAAAACTAAATATTCTTTTGATAAGATTGTGTTCATTTTCCATACGTTGTTGAGTGGCTGGGTACAAAGTTGTGTTAGTCTCACAAATGTAGTTAACAAGTGATGGAAGAGTACAACAAGTGAACTGATGAACCACATCTGGTAGCTTTGAACACGCTCTGTCCTGAGTTGTTTCTCATTAAAAGTCTACTCCCTCTATGGCTCATGTCGTGTGTAGTTATATATATATATGTATATATATATATATATATATATATATATATATATATATATATATATATATATATATATATATATATATATTTTAGCCCTGGGGATAGGGAACAAAGAATACTTCCCACGTATTCCCTGCGTTTCGTAGAAGGCGACTAAAAGGGGAGGGAGCGGGGGGCTGGAAATCCTCCCCTCTCATTATCTTTTTTTGATTTTCCAAAAGAAGGAACAGAGAAGGGGGCCAGGTGAGGATATTCCCTCAAAGGCCCAGTTCTCTGTTCTTAACGCTACCTCGCTAACGCGGGAAATGGCGAATAGTTTGAAAGAAATATATATATATATATATATATATATATATATATATATATATATATATATATATATATATATATATATATCCGGGAACATAGTCTTGTGTTATGGAAGATAATGACGCAAGATCTCGTTCCCTGGAGTCACTGATGCAGGTCATCCAGACTCTCCTCCTCAGGTTTCCTCAGCTGGGTCTTGTATGGTAAGTCTGGAGCTGGTCTGTGCCACATGAGACACTGTTCAGCTTCCGCGGGTAAATCCTCTTTGTTCAGCTGTACATGAAATATCAGACTTGTCAGCACGTCGAATTATCAATGTGCTGCCGTTGCCACGTAAGTCCTTCGCTGCTCCTTGCATATCTGGGGAAAATAGACGACTTAAGTCCGAACTCGTGTCTTCTTGTGGCTTAAGATTTTAGGAGGTCGTTCAAGGTAGTCGTACCATGTCCCAATCTCCACTTGCTTGCTTGTCTTCTCTCCTCGGAAATGCTAGCAGCAGCAGCGAAAGCGTTACTCAACAAACAGTAACATGATTATAATTCGACGTGCTGATCAAGTCTGACATTTGTGTAATGCTGAATAAAGAGGATCGCCTGAGGTAGCTGACTAATACCTTAAAATGATAATGATGTAGAGATAAAGGGTGTGGGAAGTGGCTGTGGACAGAGGCCATCAGTTTCGGTGCGGTGCATCACACATGACAGGTAGAGGTGACGCATGTGAACAGATGAAGCTCGTGTTTAATCACTATTTGTGTGTTGCGGAGAGAGAGAGAGTTGTACACTTGTGTTGCCCCGTCTCTTAACCATCTATATATGTACCATGCCTCTACTGCAAAGTATACATACACACACACACACACACACACACACACACACACACACACACACACCCTAACTGTTTGATCAACCAGCCTCTTAGGGAAGATGAACAGGTGGGTGGACTGTGGACCGACTGCCGCGATCTGGACTCGAACCTATGCGGGTATGATCCCAGGTGGTCCATGCATGCCTGACGGTCAGTAACGCTGTACGCTACATCACGGAGGCCCGTGTATGTGTGTGTGTGTGTGTGTGTGTGTGTGTGTGTGACTAAAATTTCCCATATTACAATCCTTTCTTTACATGCTACGCCTCCCCCCCGTCTTCCCCTTAATATCCCAGTCATCGTCCCTAACCCCGTTACTTCCTCCCTATTTCCCAGCCTCGCTACCCGACTCCACTGCCAGGCCACAGGTCCACCTCTCCCCCCTCAAGCCTTTGCAACTCTCACTGCCAGGTCCTGGTGTCTCCTCCCCCGTTGGTTCCGCATGGTCTGCCTGACGACCACAAGTCAGGCCGGTGATGGGTGTTCCGTGTTCCTGTACGTTACCCAACACCGCTGCTGCCTGAGTGAACCCCCAAGTGGATGCACGTTCACCCTCACCCACCAGCTCCACCACCGAACGTGAGAAAGTCGCATGGCAGACGTTCATCTAACAATCGTTTGTGTTGCTAGCGAGTGTGAACGGGACCTGAGCACCGACGTTCAACCAGCAACCTGTTCGGCACAGGGAGAACGTAACAGAGACACCTGGTGACAGTCGTGGTAGATTGGCCGGCCGTTCTCTCGGCCTATGGTGTACGGTGCCTCTTTAGACCGAAAATCACGAGATTCTGAGTTCCAATCTAAATCTCGTTTTCATTCCATACTGGAGATGTAGCCAGCTGTCAGGCAGGGAGACGTTACCACCTGGATTGTGGGCAGCGTAATGGCTATCACGTTCCCCTCCTTGGCCTACTAGCTGTCTTTTCCTGTTTGCCTCCTTTACACTTGGGTCACTGGTATTCGGTCCACAAACGCACATTATCTGTGATTCTTCACATCATGCAAATGACGATGCTCTTTGTTCTAAATCTCTTATCTTTCCTAATCGCATAACATTCCACACAAGTGTTGAAATCAAAAGAATTATTCGGTGTTGAAATGCACGACGCCACAGGTCAAGATTAGCTGACCGGTTCCCGGGGCCACCCCATGACCGCCATCAAATCACCGGAATCCGCCCCGCCAACGTAGGCGCGTTTCCCCGCGTGTAATATTCGTAGTCTCAGATCCATCCATCGCTCTAGTGAAGGTTCTGTGTCCATGTCCTTACTCGGTCTTCTTTTCTCTGAGGCGCGATCGTCCAGAGGCTGCCTAGCCTCTCCAAACCACCGTTTGTACTTAGATATAAGAGCAGCAATAGCCACCCCTCGTATATCCTGACTCACCCAGTTGGTTTTTCATCTTCTGAGTCTCAGCTGATATGTTTCGCATATTTCACCCACCCCCCCACCCCCGCCCTTAGATCTTACCAGTATACACACCTCTTTGAGTATTTCTCCTCCCACGGGGGTTTAGTCTCCTCGAATCCACGCCAAGTTATCTTTTATGCAGCATGTTTCATTGTACTCTACTGAGATTGGCTTCGTTCAACTGGAGACGGTAATGGTGGAATCAAGACTTTTCTCTTTCCCTTGAAACAACTAACGAGACAGGCAACACGAGTTGCTAGGAATCTTTGATACTTTTACTCTAACACTCTCGACCTTTTCTATTTCTTTTTTTTCCATCTATGATTCCTCTCACAACAGATCCACGACCCTTAAGGTCTCCTGATCACACTTTCATTTCTCTCCTTTCAGACTAAGCTCATCCACTCCTTTTCCCACTCTGTGTATGTCAACCTGCGCCCTCTCCTATGAATCAGTGGTCTTCCGCGCCCAATTTATGTAATGCCTTACCTTAAGATCAGCACTCCTTCTGCAGCTAAGATGCTTGCCCTAGGCAATGCCATCTCATGAAATGCTATTCATGAATATACCTTAGTCTAAGCCAGGTACCCATTTCATGCACTAAACTTTCAGGGGGAATGAACAGCTGGGTTGACTGTGGACCGACTCCCGCAACTAGGATTTGAGCTTGTGTTTCGATCCCGGGTGCAAACCGCTACATCATCTCTGAGGTCATCTTGGCTGAATCTTTCCAGACTTAGATATGGTTTCATTGCTCTTGCTTTCATGTCTGTCGCTGATTCAGCCAAAAAAGTTTTGTGGCCTTGGACCAAATCTATGAACAACCTCTGAGATTCAACTTTTCTTACCTTTATTTTCCCAACCTAATCTGTAATTAACTCGCTTCTCGTTTTATTTTCTTCTTGTAACTCGGCTTTGGCTTTCCTCCTCCTTCTGAACTTATGCCAATTTCTGTATTTCTTCTCGCCAAGGTTTCCAAGTTCCCAGTTACATGTGTCGAAGAGGCATGTAAATGTATTCATACAGGCCAGACAGGTAAAACTGTAACGGAGAGGTGTTATTGGCACCGTCATGCAGTACGCAGGGACGACCACAAAATGCGATCGCTAAACATTGTCATAAAAATGATCGCTCCATAGATCTTGAAAATCCCATTATCTTATACACCTCCGATGATTATGCCACACGTAAAGTCATTGAATCTGTCTTAATTGCTAATACTAAGAACTCTGATTTGTCCCCAGGTAATTCTAAAGCAAATCCTACTATTAACCACATTATGAGATAATTGACAAGATATGAAAACAAAAAAAGTTGTTCAAGACACACCCAGCTAGTCAGGTCAATCCCCGCCACGTGACCTCTCTTAATCACTCTCCATCGCAACGGTTACTGCCAGACAAAGCAGACAGTGCTTGGTCTATACAGATTGGTGTTGGACGGCGGGAATCAAGTATGATGTTGGGATTTAGATAATTTTGTTAAGTATTGGCACATGATGAGGTGGATTGTCTCCACGAAACATGTTGTGTCACATGTACAGAAAAATTACATGTTAAGTAAGATTGCGGGAACACCTATTGAAGTGTGATTACACCTTCATATATATATATATATATATATATATATATATATATATATATATATATATATATATATATATATATATATATTATCCCTGGGGGATAGGGAAGAAAGAATACTTCCCACGTATTCCCTGCGTGTCTTAGAAGGCGACTGAAAGGGAAAGGAGCTGGGGACCGGAAATCCTCCCCTCTCATTTTTTTTTTAATTTTCTAAAAGAAGGAACAGAGAAGGGGGCCAGGTGAGGACATTCCCTCAAAGGCCCAGTCCTCTGTTCTTAACGCTACCTCGCTAATGCGGGAAATGGCGAATAGTATGAAAGAAAAAGATATATCGGGTGGGGAGGAGGGCGAAAGTTCTGGGAGCGTTGGAAAATGTGTGGAAATCGAGAACGTTATCTTGGAAAGCAAAAATGGGTATGTTTGAAGGAATAGTGGTTCCAACAATGTTATATGGTTGCGAGGCGTGGGCTATAGATAGAGTTGTGCGGAGGACGGTGGATGTGCTGGAAATGAGATGTTTGAGGACAATATGTGGTGTGAGGTGGTTTGATCGAGTAATTAATAATAGGGTAAGGGAGATGTGTGGTAATAAAAAGAGTGTGGATGAGAGAGCAGAAGAGGGTGTTTTGAAATGGTTTGGTCACATGGAGAGAATGAATGAGGAGAGATTGACAAAGGAGATATATGTGTCAGAGGTGGAGGGAACGAGGAGAAGTGGGAGACCAAATTGGAGGTGGAAAGATGGAGTGAAAAAGATTTTGAGTGATCGGGGCCAGAATATGCAGGAGGGTGAAAGGAGTGCAAGGAATAGAGTGAATTGGAAGGGTGTGGTATACCGGGGTCGACGTGCTGTCAATAGATTGAACCAGGGCATGTGAAGCGTCTGGGGTAAACCATGGAAAGTTTTGTGTGGCCTGGATGTGGAAAGGGAGCTATCTTTTCGGAGCATTGTACATGAGTGTGAACGAATGTGGCCTTTGTTTGTCTTTTCCCAGCGCTACCTCGCACACATGCGGGGGAAGGGGGTTGTCATTTCATGTGTGGCGGGGTGGCGACGGAAATGAATAAGGGCAGATAGTATGAATTATGTACATGTGTATGTATGTATATGTCTGTGTGTGTATATATATGTATACGTTGAGATGTATAGTTATGTATATGTGCTGTGTGTGGACGTGTATGTATATACATATGTATGTGGGTGGGTTGGGCCATTCTTTCGTCTGTTTCCTTGCGCTTCCTCGCTAACGCGGGAGACAGCGACAAAGTATAATGAATATATGAATAAATAAATAAATATATATATATATATATATATATATATATATATATATATATATATATATATATATATATATATATATATATATGCTCTAGCCTAAACCAAACATCTGTTTATTGACCGAAGAGAGGTTGAACAACTGAGTTAGCTGCGGCCCGACTGCCCAGGCCAAGATTCGAACCCGGGTGTGTCCATGCGTGACTCATGGTTAGCAACGCCAATCAAAAGCCTTCCACTTTATCATCTCTCCAACCTTGCCTCTTAGACCGTCTCGAAGATGCTTCTTTGTCTGTCTGTCTGTCTGTCTGTTTGTCGTCTGTCAATCTGTCATCTGTGTGTCTGTCTTATCTATATCATTTTGGCCACTGAGCTCATAAGGTAGTGTCTTCATGTATCCCAGCCATTACGCTCTGACAGGGCTGGCACGTACCGCTCACCACAGGAAAATGAAGAATTACGAAGACCCCAAAAGGTACAAGCCTTTAATGGAACCTCTGCAGCTTCAAGGCTGCGCTGCAGTCAGGAGGTGGGTAATTATGGGTTCCTTTGGAGCAAGAAGCTCCTCGACGAGGCTGTACTCCTTTACGCCACTGACGACGATACAGCCTGGCCATGGGTGACGTTACTCTCGGGGTAACCATGAGCACGTGACATGTGGCCGTACCTTCATCTGTCTATGTAACACACACACACACACACACACATACACACACACATACACACACATACACACTCACACACACACACACATACACACATACACAGACACACACACACGCACGCACACACACCTGCCTGTGAAAAGTCACCTTAGGCGAGGCTGTATCATCGCCTGCTGACGCACGGGTGTTCAGTCTCATCGAGGAACTTCTCACTGCAAAAGATTCCATCATTTCCCCGCCACTGGAAGTAGCGCAGCCTTGGAGCTGCTGGAGCTCCTGGAAAAGGTGGGTCTGGGGTAATTATAATAATATTGATAACAATATAACATCGGAAATAGATCTTGTTCTAAGGAACCGTATCATCAGCAGGAAGATAGACGAGTGCCACAATCGCCTCATTTTATTGACGTTTCGATGTATGTTCAACTCGTTATCAGAATCACCAGTTGCCATCACAGGAAATTAGGCGAATAGAAACATTCAGACATTTTACATCGGCTATAGGTCACTCACATCGTCATATGTAATGAAACAAATACGTAAAACCACAACGGAAAGTTATAAATACTGAAGTAGAAATCTTACTCAAAATATCAACACATATATACATGTCCTTCACTTCAAATGCGATCTAGAACTTAGCTTTCAGGTCTTCATATGTGTCCTCTTTTGCTTCAACATCCCTTCCCTCTCCAGTCCTTCAGCTTCCATATGTGTCCTGCTCAGCTTCAACATCCTACCCTCTTCAGTGCTTAACCAGACGATCTGCTATGTAGTTGGAAGGTCGTCCCTGTACTGTTTTTTGAGGAACAGGTTAAAGCTCACATTTGTCTCAATCGCATGTTTTTTTTTACCAAATTCCTCTGTTTTGTACCTACGTATCTCAGTGTCTCACCCCTCAGGCGGCAATTAATGACTGTCCAGTCTCTTATATGTTCTCCTTAATGCATTAGTTACGCCATGTCTCATTCATGTTCGTCCTCAGTTCCCCCAGTCTCCCACCCGTATGCACTGACTGTCTCACACTACAGGTCATATTAACACTAGGGGAGCGGGCTTCCATCCTACAAGGTCTGAGTTTCCAAGGTCAAAGATTTAAGGAGATAGTTCTGCACATTTGCAGATTCGCACTTTGAGGCCCAACACCAAATGGCCCATTTTTACCAGGAGGTCCGATTGGGTCTGTGCGTCGTCTCTGGTGGCAATTGGCCCGGTTGTTTGGGCGTGATTGGCGTTTCGCACACAAGACAGACAGACAGGCACTTAGAAAATTACTTTTATCAATAAGTTATACAATATATACAAGGATTCGTGATGTCTCAAAGTCTCAAGTGCACTTTTCATATATCAAATACACATCACTGGGAAGCTGACTTTAAGAATCTTACAATTTACATCCAGGATGATTCCTATAGCTGTACTGTATTGTCTGTAAACACCATACTGTATAAGCATAAATATGTACACTCATGTTTCAGTTCCTGTTCGAACATCAACAGCACTTGTACGATCGGACGAGATGAGCTACCTGCCCCACCCACCCGGGCAATGGGCTGAGGGCTGCTGAGCTACGTGCCCCACCCCACCGGGCAAGTGGGCTCAGGGCTGCTGTACTATCCGTCCCCACTCAGCCTGGCAGGTGGGCTAAGGGCGGTTGAAATACCAGTCCTACCCATCCAGCCAGATGGTCTGAGGGCTGCTGAACTAACCCCCCACCCCCCAACACACACACACACACACACACACACCTGGGCAGGTGGTATGGCCCGTAGTGGGGTGAGGGACAGCTATGCCTGGCTGTGGCGACAGGTAGTCGGTGGTTGTGGTGTGTGGTAGTCAGGTACAGGAGCACCCAACACCCTGGGCTGGCAGGACGACAAAGACAGAGACAGACATGACTCAGGTACACACTGCTGGGGAGGGTGTGGCCGATGGCATCAAGAAAAATAGGCGAACAGATTGACAGGAGAGGAGAAGGAGGGAGGAGAGGATTCATGCGTGCTCCCCTCCTGGTGACGCTTCGGAAGAGACACGCCCTCCTCCTCCTGCCACCATCAGCCACCTCTCTCCCAGGTTATCCAGCTCATCAGAAGCAGTATGTCTGGTATTTATATAAGATGGTGCCGCTGAGGTGGTGGGACGACAACCAGTCCTGACGGTGTTACATGTCTGGGAGGGAAGGATGGCTTGGTGATGGGTGAGAGCAGAGAGCAAAAGATGGAAGGGGTTAATAGGTGGAAGGGAAGAGGAATGAATGGAAGGGAAGAGCGAGTGAGGGAAGGAAAGGTAATCAGCTGGTAAAGTTGGAAAATATAATGAATTTACATCATCCTCACAAGACAACGCACATCCATACATGTGCATAAGAATTACTAGATATATGGAGTGATGTAAATGACCGCAAATATACATATGTATATATCTTTTCATACATATCCGCCTTTTCCCGCGATAGCGAGGTAGCGTGAGGAATAGATGACAGCCTTTTTGAGAGAAAGATCCTCACTTGGCCCCCATCTCTGTTCCTTCTTTTGGAAAAGTGAAAACTGGAGGGGAGGATTTCCAGCACCTCTCTCACTCCCCTTTTAGTCACCTTCTACGACACGCAGGGAAAACGTAGGCAGTTTTTTTTCTCCCCTAGCCTTTATGAGGCTCCCACAGCGCTCAGTAAGCCTACCGCGTCCACTGGGTCGTGCAATGTAGTGACTGTATGTGCGTCTGTGTTGAGAGAGTGCGAAGCATCTGAACAAAAATTGTTCTATGTCTTCACTGTGGTAGTGGCATCGTGGGCATGAAGAGCCTTGCACTAACGTGTTGATTGTATGTTTTGCTGTTATAAAGGGATGAATGATGTCCAAAGCAAGACAGGAAAGTGTGATTCGTGTTTATCTGGGGAGTGTGGTTTCAGCTGGTTGTACGTTCAGTGGGATGGTGATAAAGAACGTTGAGGGAGTGGCTGTTTAGCCCTTGTCGGGTCATCTAGTGTATATGTATTTTGTCATTATTACGTTGGTTGAAGATGGGAGTATCCGTGAGAAGAGGTTATTAAAAATGTGAGGCAGGGTTAAGGTTTTTATTCCATCTTTGTGGTTGGTGGTTAGTTACAGAGTAGTTTGGCTGGGAAGGGATCGAGTGCTGTTGCAGAGTATTAAGTGCCGAGCTTGTTGAGGTAGGATTGTATCAGGAGGATCTTTGTTTTACCGTATTCGTGGTAGCTGTGAGCCAGTGAATATAGTCTAAGTATTCTATTTTCTTGAGTTTACAGTTCTTTTATGTATTCAGGTGAAGTGGAGTTTAGGATAGAGCATATGTATTGTTTGGGAAGGATGTTAAGGGATTCTTGTCATCATGTCCAGGTCTGGTGCCAGTCAGTGTTCTGAGGGCATTTGCCTCGTCTGTTGATTTTGTGTTGATGTTGGCCGGGTGTGGGGAATGAATGTCTTACGTGATGTCCAGAGTGGTTGGTGTTTCGTTCATTGGAAGTCATTGCCCACTTCTGGAGGGTGTGAGTTGGATTCAAGTCTATCTGATGTTAGACAAGTGATTGAAGCCTAAGCCACGCACTCGTAAATAAATGGTCCATAGAGTTCAGATACAGTATATCGGCACCTCGCAACCCGCCACACTGCAGCTCATCGCTCAGTGACTGGACACAAGTCAACTCGACACTTTACGACATTACTAGCTACTGTTGTGAACCAAGCACCATGTGTTGTGTATATATATATATATATATATATATACGAATAAAGTGTATATGAACGCGCACCTTCTTAGAACATACAAAGCTCCAACAGCCAGGATCGAACCTGGGACCCCTTGTGCAAGAGGCAGGCATGCCAACCGCTATGCTAAGGGACTGTATAATAGGAAACAACTATTCGAAATACTAAGTACTCGAATACCCTTCGTCTCACAACGGTGAGCAACGGGGTCTATCGGTTGTTTCCGAACAGAACACATAGCCAGCTGATAGCGTTTTACCGAACCTGACTGTACAACGCGGAGTTATATGAATACGAATAAAGTGTATATGAACGCGCACCTTCATAGAACATACAAAGCTCCTATTATACAGTCCCTTAGCCTAGCGGTTAGCAAGCCTGCCTCTTGCACAAGGGGTCCCAGGTTCGATCCTGGCTGTTGGAGCTTTGTATGATATATATGTATATATACATATATGTATATATTGTTATAATGATCCGAGGAACACTATCTCGAAAGAATCCAGGACCTTTCTAGAGCTCGTGCGGCCAAAGGCTGCGCTTCTTCCAGTAGCAGGGAAATGTAGACTCGGATTGATAAGTTCTTTGACGAAACTCTGCTCCCAGTAGTACAGCCTTGCCATAGGTGATTTTTTTTCACTCGATGACACTGTGGCCTCAAGCAGGCAGAGCTCGGTAACACCCTTTTGTGTTGTGTGACCCCAGGAAACACTAGTGTTGATGTGTGATCCATATGCAGTAGTATTGACCCTTTTAGTGTTAGTGACCCCTGGAATACATTAGGGTTGATGTGTGATGTCAGGAATACACTAGTGTTGATATGTGACGTCAGGAATACGCTAGTGTTGATGCGTGACCCTGGGAAACACATGTGTTGATGTGTGACCCCGGGAAACACAAGTGTTGATGCGTGACCCTGGGAAACACATGTGTTGATGTGTGACCCGGGAAACACTAGTGTTGATGTGTGACCCGGGAAACACTAGTGTTGATGTGTGACCCGGGAAACACTAGTGTTGATGTGTGACCCGGGAAACACTAGTGTTGATGTGTGACCCGGAAACACTAGTGTTGATGTGTGACCCGGGAAACACTAGTGTTGATGTGTGACCCGGAAACACTAGTGTTGATGTGTGACCCGGGAAACACTAGTGTTGATGTGTGACCCGGAAACACTAGTGTTGATGTGTGACCCGGGAAACACTAGTGTTGATGTGTGACCCGGGAAACACTAGTGTTGATGTGTGACCCGGAAACACTAGTGTTGATGTGTGACCCGGGAAACACTAGTGTTGATGTGTGACCCGGAAACACTAGTGTTGATGTGTGACCCGGGAAACACTAGTGTTGATGTGTGACCCGGGAAACACTAGTGTTGATGTGTGACCCGGGAAACACTAGTGTTGATGTGTGACCCGGGAAACACTAGTGTTGATGTGTGACCCGGGAAACACTAGTGTTGATGTGTGACCCGGAAACACTAGTGTTGATGTGTGACCCGGAAACACTAGTGTTGATGTGTGACCCGGGAAACACTAGTGTTGATGTGTGACCCGGGAAACACTAGTGTTGATGTGTGACCCGGGAAACACTAGTGTTGATGTGTGACCCGGAAACACTAGTGTTGATGTGTGACCCGGGAAACACTAGTGTTGATGTGTGACCCGGAAACACTAGTGTTGATGTGTGACCCGGGAAACACTAGTGTTGATGTGTGACCCGGGAAACACTAGTGTTGATGTGTGACCCGGAAACACTAGTGTTGATGTGTGACCCGGGAAACACTAGTGTTGATGTGTGACCCGGAAACACTAGTGTTGATGTGTGACCCGGGAAACACTAGTGTTGATGTGTGACCCGGGAAACACTAGTGTTGATGTGTGACCCGGGAAACACTAGTGTTGATGTGTGATCCATATGCAGTAGTATTGACCCTTTTAGTGTTAGTGACCCCTGGAATACATTAGGGTTGATGTGTGACCCGGAAACACTAGTGTTGATGTGTGACCCGGGAAACACTAGTGTTGATGTGTGACCCGGAAACACTAGTGTTGATGTGTGACCCGGGAAACACTAGTGTTGATGTGTGACCCGGGAAACACTAGTGTTGATGTGTGACCCGGGAAACACTAGTGTTGATGTGTGACCCGGGAAACACTAGTGTTGATGTGTGACCCGGGAAACACTAGTGTTGATGTGTGACCCGGGAAACACTAGTGTTGATGTGTGACCCGGGAAACACTAGTGTTGATGTGTGACCCGGAAACACTAGTGTTGATGTGTGACCCGGGAAACACTAGTGTTGATGTGTGACCCGGAAACACTAGTGTTGATGTGTGACCCGGGAAACACTAGTGTTGATGTGTGACCCGGAAACACTAGTGTTGATGTGTGACCCGGGAAACACTAGTGTTGATGTGTGACCCGGAAACACTAGTGTTGATGTGTGACCCGGAAACACTAGTGTTGATGTGTGACCCGGGAAACACTAGTGTTGATGTGTGACCCGGGAAACACTAGTGTTGATGTGTGACCCGGAAACACTAGTGTTGATGTGTGACCCGGAAACACTAGTGTTGATGTGTGACCCGGGAAACACTAGTGTTGATGTGTGACCCGGAAACACTAGTGTTGATGTGTGACCCGGAAACACTAGTGTTGATGTGTGACCCGGGAAACACTAGTGTTGATGTGTGACCCGGGAAACACTAGTGTTGATGTGTGACCCGGAAACACTAGTGTTGATGTGTGACCCGGGAAACACTAGTGTTGATGTGTGACCCGGAAACACTAGTGTTGATGTGTGACCCGGAAACACTAGTGTTGATGTGTGACCCGGGAAACACTAGTGTTGATGTGTGACCCGGGAAACACTAGTGTTGATGTGTGACCCGGAAACACTAGTGTTGATGTGTGACCCGGGAAACACTAGTGTTGATGTGTGACCCGGAAACACTAGTGTTGATGTGTGACCCGGGAAACACTAGTGTTGATGTGTGACCCGGGAAACACTAGTGTTGATGTGTGACCCGGAAACACTAGTGTTGATGTGTGACCCGGGAAACACTAGTGTTGATGTGTGACCCGGGAAACACTAGTGTTGATGTGTGACCCGGAAACACTAGTGTTGATGTGTGACCCGGGAAACACTAGTGTTGATGTGTGACCCGGGAAACACTAGTGTTGATGTGTGACCCGGGAAACACTAGTGTTGATGTGTGACCCGGGAAACACTAGTGTTGATGTGTGACCCGGAAACACTAGTGTTGATGTGTGACCCGGGAAACACTAGTGTTGATGTGTGACCCGGGAAACACTAGTGTTGATGTGTGACCCGGAAACACTAGTGTTGATGTGTGACCCGGAAACACTAGTGTTGATGTGTGACCCGGGAAACACTAGTGTTGATGTGTGACCCGGGAAACACTAGTGTTGATGTGTGACCCGGGAAAC
>NC_092241.1:3939167-3949167 GCF_036320965.1 Panulirus ornatus | reverse complement strand
AACGAAAGACATAATACTGCGCAGATGCGAACAAAAGACATAATACTGCGCAGATGAGAACAAAAGACATAATACTGCGCAGATGAGAACAAAAGACATAATACTGCGCAGATGAGAACAAAAGACATAATACTGCGCAGATGAGAACAAAAGACATAATAGCAGTGATTATTTTCAACTTTATCTTTTTGATAGTAAGAAAAAAAAATATGTAGAGTTAAAAATATAAACTTTCATTCAAGAGGATTAATTTCTTTTGAGGTCACAAATCGTGAAAATTCTCGTGAGGGATTACTTCTTGTTCATGTTGATCAGTTAATGACTGAGCCACACAACCACTTGCCACTTCGAACAAAAACTGCGTCTTAACTATTATGAAAAATGAGCAACACTGGCCATCAGTAGCAAGGATCAAAACACACACATAAAAAGGAAGAAAAAAAAAGAGTGGATAAGAGAAATCCTCTGGCGTAATTTGTACACAAACAAACAAAAACAAGCATTAGACCTCAGTGGGACGCAGGCATAATCTACACGCCTACATGTAAACAAACATGCACTAACCAACAGATGGGTCAAGTGCAAACAATATTCTATAAACAATAGGAAGAATCAAAATGGCCGCCCAGACGTATGTGTCTCTCTCTCTCCTTCTCTCTCTCTCTCCTTCTCTCTCTCTCTCTCTCTCTCTCTCTCTCTCTCTCTCTCTCTCTCTCTCTCTCGTCTGTAACCATGAGTAAAGTGAGCATACCACGCCTCATGTAATGAGGGTAAGACAACGACAGTCAAGTGTACGACTGAATATTAATGAGAAGCAAATGTCTGATATAAAGATCTCGACCATTTTTTTATTTATTTATATTGTTTCTTTCATAACTGGAACAAATGTTAATGTTTTGACTAAGAGATTTTTTTCCCAGCCGCCAGTAAGCGGATTGGCTTTTGTGGAAATTTGAAAGAATAAACTACATATATAGAAAAAAAAGATAAGCCTTCTCTGCGATTAATAGAATATTACTTTTTACCTCCGGTAAGTCTCGCATTTTCTGTGGAGCAGCGGTGAAAGTCTTCTTGTGGCTTTGTTGACAAAAGATGGCTTATAGAAAATGGGGTTATCTCGTCTCCCATCACAGTTCGTCATTTGGCCATCACGAGTGGACCAAAGACGCGTCTCAGGTTATCATCGGATCTTCGCCTTCATATTTCTACTGCTGCGGGGATGAAACAGTGGGAATTATTTTACTGTATATAGGAAATATCTGATTATTGAAAAATCACGTGAAGATAACGTGGTTAAGGTTGAACTTAGTGAAAATTTGAGTTGACTTTGGTCCTTCCTCCCTTCCATTCAGCCGTTCCCAGTACTTGCTATAGCATTAACTCATCCATCGTTAGTGACTGATCAAGTACTTGCCCAAGTAGCCACTCAGCCATCACCAGTACTTGCCCCAGTACCCACTCATCCATCACCAGTACTTGCCCCAGTACCCACTCATCCTTCACCAGTACTTGCCCCAGTACCCACTCATCCATCACCAGGACTTGCCCTAGTACCCACTCATCCATCACCAGTACTTGCCCCAGTACCCACTCATCCATCACCAGTACTTGCCCCAGTACCCACTCATCCATCACCAGTACTTGCCCCAGTACCCACTCATCCATCTCCAGTACTTGCCCCAGTACCCACTCATCCATCACCAGTACTTTCCCCAGTACCCACTCATCCATCACCAGTACTTGCCCCAGTACCCACTCATCCATCACCAGTACTTTCCCCAGTACCCACTCATCCATCACCAGTACTTGCCCCAGTACCCACTCATCCATCACCAGTACTTGCCCCAGTACCCACTCATCCATCACCAGTACTTGCCCCAGTACCCACTCATCCATCACCAGTACTTGCCCCAGTACCCACTCATCCATCACCAGTACTTGCCCCAGTACCCACTCATCCATCACCAGTACTTGCCCCAGTACCCACTCATCCATCACCAGTACTTGCCCCAGTACCCACTCATCCATCACCAGTACTTGCCCCAGTACCCACTCATCCATCACCAGTACTTGCCCCAGTACCCACTCATCCATCACCAGTACTTGCCCCAGTACCCACTCATCCATCACCAGTACTTGCCCCAGTACCCACTCATCCATCACCAGTACTTGCCCCAGTACCCACTCATCCATCACCAGTACTTGCCCCAGTACCCACTCATAACGTACTGTCAGTTCCAACACTTGGTCCCCGGGCAGCTGCAGTCGATGAGCCTCCCCGTGCAGGCGCTGCAGGTAAACTAAAGCTTCGCCAGAACGATGGACATCTGTGGTCCTGGCCATAGGTCAGTGTGGTCCTGGTCATAGGTCAGTGTGGTCCTGGTCATAGGTCAGTGTGGTCCTGGCCATAGGTCAGTGTGGTCCTGGTCATAGGTCAGTGTGGTCCTGGTCATAGGTCAGTGTGGTCCTGGTCATAGGACAGTGTGGTCCTGGCCATAGGTCAGTGTGGTCCTGGCCATAGGTCAGTGTGGTCCTGGTCATAGGACAGTGTGGTCCCGGCCATAGGACAATTCATCATCGTTGGCCACGGAGGAGTTAAGCAACAATCATTAGCGAAGCATCGAAATCAAACCAACCGAACGATCGTTCTCAAACCAGAGTTGGTTAGAAAGGATTGGGATGGGCTGTGTTTGGATGATTGCTTCACCGTCGAAGAGAAGTCACAGAATATATTTTATAAAGTCTAAGTTTAACTACCCTTATCTCGGCAAAGCTTAGGTTAAGTTAGATGAATCTAGACGGAGATAGATTTCAATCCTAGTATAATTCATTCGAAAACCTTCTAGTAATACTCTGCCGTCATCACCAGTTGATTTGGTTCGTGCCGGTAACTCCAGGTAAATATATTGTACACCCCATACTCATCCTGGGAGCGGTAGCGCAAAAGAATGACCAAGGTCACAAAGGATCTCGGGTCAGAGTTTTGCGTCAGCCTATGCAAAAGTGTGATCGTCAGTAGCCCTGCAAAGGCAGTGGTGTGAACGAGCCTTGATTCTGGCTAGCCACTTCCTTCTTGCACCCAGCTTTTACTCACCTACAACCTCTTGATCAGGATGTAGCTGTCCCTCGACATCACGGCGTGATCTTTGACGGCGACCCTTGAAGTGTCAGGTCAGTCAAAGGCCAAGCGGCCATCATCTCCAAGGGTCGTCCCGTCGTAATGGAGGGACATCAGCACGTTTTCAAGATTTTATTTAGGTTTAGCTGAGACGTCACGAACAAGTGAATGGCCTAATTAAGGCCATCTCTTTAATGTTATATATATATATATATATATATATATATATATATATATATATATATATATATATATATACACACACGAAGGTGAAATCGCACTTCAGTAGGACTTCATACAATTTTATTTAACATGTAATTTTTCTATACATGTGGCACGACATGTTTCGTGTTCGTGGAGACAATCCACCACATCATGTGCCAGTACTTAACAAAGTTACTTAAATCCCAACATCACACTTGATTTCGCCGTCCAACACCAATCTTTATAGACCAAGCACTGTCTGCTTTGTCTGGCAGTAACCGTTGTGAGGGAGAGTGATCAAGAGAGGTCACGTGGCGGGGATTGACCTGGTGGCTGGGTGTGTCTTGAACAACTTGTTTATGTTATTGTGTTTTGTCAATTCTCTCATAATTATTTGGTTAATAGTAGGATGGGCTTCAAAATTGCCTGGGGACAAATTAAAGTTCTTAGTATTAGCAATTAAGACAGATTCAGTTATGTTGCGTGGCATAATCAGCAGAGGGGTATAGAATAATGGGATTTTCAAGATCTATGGGATGATCATTTTCATGACAATGTTTAGAGGTCGCATTTTTGTGGTCATCTCTGCGTACTACATGACGGTGCCAATAACACCTCTCCGTTACAGTTTTACCTGTCTGGCCTATATAGATGTATTTAAGTGTCTTGCATTTGACGGCGTAAACACTCCCAGTTGTTGAATAATTTGGCCTATTATTTATCAATGTTTTACTGATGGTGTTATTGTGCTGGAAAGCAACATTACAAGCACTGTTTTCTAGAGGATGCCTTAGATTAGCTAAGTTAGGAGAATAGGGTAACACTAAACATTTAGACTTATCCTTATTTGTTATAATAACAACATCAGTAAGACCTTTCTCTCTCTCTCTGAATATATATATATATATATATATATATATATATATATATATATATATATATATATATATATATACATATCCTAGTCTGAGCCAAGTGCCCAATCTATTGACCAGTCCCAAGAGAAGGAAGACCTAACAAGATTCAAACCTATGCGGGTTTGACCCCGGACGGACCCTGTCAGGATCGCTAACCGCCACACCATTGTGGTGCAGCACACTGGACGTGGTATTCTGCAGACACGAACCTCAGACGCCAGGAAGGACGATCATAAGTATGGACGTCACCCGCCACCTTGACTCCGCTTCTCAGACGAGACTGAGGAGGCAGAAACATCCAAGGCATATTGTAGACTGAGGGACGAGTCCCAGTAAGACGTCTCAGGGGGAATGACGACTTCCCGAAGACAATATCCCGGACAGACTGAAGGGTTCCCGGGAGACGTGTGTTCAAAGTCTTTGAAAATGACTGCTGGCACTTCAGGAGGAGCGACCAGCGACGCCGCCGACTCGTCTGAGATCCGGCCTTAAGCTCACACTGGTTCCTGAACCTCGAGGGTTTTCATTTCATGAGAATCAAAAGACAAAAAAGAAAAGTATGAAAGCATTTATACGAATGAATGAATGAATGAGAGACGCATCCTAAGGTGAATGAAGTTTTCTCGTATTACTTTTCGTTGAAGGATTTCCCGATAATAACGAAACCTATAACCTCCCAAGACATACATGTTCATGAAGAAATGTCTTAATGTGACCTCAGTTTGCTATGTGACTACACCGTTGTAGCAGGCGTTTGTTAGACCATTTTTCCTCCGCAATCACAAGACATTGGTGTGATAGTTGATATGCATAAAGGAATATACGATCCGCTTACCCTCCTTGCTCATGAAGCAGGCAATATTAAAGCGATATGGTGGCAACACTGTTCAGTCTCATGACTGTTTAACCCCTCGAGCAAGGTGGTACCTGTGGTCCTTGAGCACGAGAGTGCGGTTCTCAGGTGGGATGAGGTGATCTTTGATCTGGTTATTAAGGTTCAGGTGAAAAAGGTCAGGTTGCCATACCTCAAGAACTTAAATGACATCAGTTCATTGCAGACTTAAGATTTCGTATTTACTCTATTTTGCACTATACTTCACACACACACACACACACACACACACACACACACACACACACACACTATATATATATATATATATTTTTTTTTTTTTTTTTTTTTTTTATACTTTGTCGCTGTCTCCCGCGTTTGCGAGGTAGCGCAAGGAAACAGACGAAAGAAATGGCCCAACCCCCCCCCCCATACACATGTACATACACACGTCCAGACACGCAAATATACATACCTACACAGCTTTCCATGGTTTACCCCAGACGCTTCACATGCCTTGCTTCAATCCACTGACAGCACGTCAACCCCTGTATACCACATCGACTCCAATTCACTCTATTTCCTTGCCCTCCTTTCACCCTCCTGCATGTTCAGGCCCCGATCACACAATCTTTTTCACTCCATCTTTCCACCTCCAATTTGGTCTCCCTCTTCTCCTCGTTCCCTCCACCTCCGACACATATATCCTCTTGGTCAATCTCTCCTCACTCATTCTCTCCATGTGCCCAAACCACTTCAAAACACCCTCTTCTGCTCTCTCAACCACGCTCTTTTTATTTCCACACATCTCTCTTACCCTTACGTTACTTACTCGATCAAACCACCTCACACCACACATTGTCCTCAAACATCTCATTTCCAGCACATCCATCCTCCTGCGCACATCTCTATCCATAGCCCACGCCTCGCAACCATACAGCATTGTTGGAACCACTATTCCTCAAACATACCCATTTTTGCTTTCCGAGATAATGTTCTCGACTTCCACACATTTTTCAAGGCTCCCAAAATTTTCGCCCCCTCCCCCACCCTATGATCCACTTCCGCTTCCATGGTTCCATCCGCTGACAGATCCACTCCCAGATATCTAAAACACTTCACTTCCTCCAGCTTCTCTCCATTCAAACTCACCTCCCAATTGACTTGACCCTCACCCCTACTGTACCTAATAACCTTGCTCTTATTCACATTTACTCTCAACTTTCTTCTTCCCCACACTTTACCAAACTCAGTCACCAGCTTCTGCAGTTTCTCACATGAATCAGCCACCAGCGCTGTATCATCAGCGAACAACAATTGACTCACTTCCCAAGCTCTCTCATCCCCAACAGACTTCATACTTGCCCCTCTTTCCAGGACTCTTGCATTTACCTCCTTACAACCCCATCCATAAACAAATTAAACAACCATGGAGACATCACACACCCCTGCCGCAAACCTACATTCACTGAGAACCAATCACTTTCCTCTCTTCCTACACGTACACATGCCTTACATCCTCGATAAAAACTTTTCACTGCTTCTAACAACTTGCCTCCCACACCATATATTCTTAATACCTTCCACAGAGCATCTCTATCAACTCTATCATATGCCTTCTCCAGATCCATAAATGCTACATACAAATCCATTTGCTTTTCTAAGTATTTCTCACATACATTCTTCAAAGCAAACACCTGATCCACACATCCTCTACCACTTCTGAAACCGCACTGCTCTTCCCCAATCTGATATATATGTATATATATATATATATATATATATATATATATATATATATATATATATATATATGTATATATATATATATATATATATATATATATATATATATATATATATATATATATATATATATATATACAATCATACTTTATCACCGTTTCCTGTGTGAGCGAGGTAGCACCAAGAATAGACCAAGAAAGGCTGCATTCTTTCACATCCATTCTCTGGCTGTCACGTGTATTGCACCGAAACCACAGTCCCCTATCTACAACCAAGTCCCACAGACCTGGTTCAGTCCATTGACAAGTCGACCCATGTATACCTTATCGTTCCAATACACTCCATCCCGTGCACGCCTTTCACCCTCCTGCTTGCTTAGATCTCGATCACTCAAAATCTTGTCCACGCCATCCTTCTATATCCGATTCATTTCCCAGTTCTCCTTGTTCCCCTCACTTCTGACACATGCATCCTCTTTGTCAACCTCAACTCACTCATTCTTTCCATACGTCAAACCATTTCAGCACACTCTCTTCTGCTCTCTCTCTCTCTCTCTCTCTCTCTCTCTCTCTCTCTCTCTCTCTCTCTCTCTCTCTCTCTCTCTCTCTCTCTCTATCACCACACTTCTTTCTTACCTTTTTTTTTCTTACTTGATCAAACCACCAGTACAGAAAATTTTGTCCAAACATTTCATTTCCAACACACACACCCTCCTCCACACACTCATCAACAGCCCTGCGTTGCATCCGTACAGCACTGTTTAGACTACTATACATTTCAACGTACCCATTTCGCCCTCCCAGATGACAACCTCCTTTATGCACATTTTTCAGTCTTTCCAGAACCTTCACCCCCTTATGTATCCCATAAAGAATTTTCGATTCAAGATTCCATTTGCTGCCATCTCCACTTCCAGATATCTAGAGCAGTTCACTTTCCTCCAATTTCACACCCAAGTGACATGTCCCTCAACCCTGCTGAATTTAAAAAACTTGCTTCTATACACATTTGCTCTCAACTTCTTCCTTTCACACACACTTCTAATTCAGTCTCCACCTTCTGCAGTGTCGCACTCGAATCTGCCATCAGTACTGTGTCATCAGCAAACAGCAGCTGACTCACTTCCCAGGTCCCCTCAATCCTCTCCCCAGGACTCTTGCATTTACCTTCCTCACCATCACATCCATAAACAAAATAAGCAGACAGGTTGACATCACACACTCCTGCCGCAGACCAACATTCACATGGAACCAGTCACTCTCCTCTATTCCTATTCGTACACATGCCTTACGCTTTTGATAAGAACATTTCATTGCTTCATGTAGCTTTCCCAAAGCTTCTCGATCAAACCTATCGTGTACTTTCTCCAGATCCATAAATGCCTCTTACTAATCCTTCTCTTTCTCTTAGTATTTCTCGCACTCATTCTCTATAGTTAGCCGCAGAGCCACACATCCTCTACCACTTCTGAAACCACACTGCTTCTCCTCAGTACATGCCTTCATCCTCTCAATCATTGATGCTCTGTACATGCCTTCACTATCTCAGTTACCGTTCTCCTAACAGTTTAACAGATACCCTCAACAAACCTAACTGCTTGCATTTGTACCATGCACTATATATGTATTCCGCCAATCTTCGGGCGCCCTACCATGATCCAAACATATACCGAATATCCTAACTAAGGAGCACACAACACAGTCATCCCCTTTCTTCAGAAATTCAACTGCAGTACCATCCAATGCAGCCGACTTGCCACATTTCATCTTACGAAAGGCCTTCACCACCTCTCCTCTCTTCACTAAACCATTCTCCGTGACTTTCACTTCTCATATCATCCCAACCCAAAGACTCTGCATTTGCCATCATATGATCAGACACATTCAACAGTCCTTAAAAATACTAACTCCGTCCCTCACTCACTTCATCACTACCTATTATCATTTCCTCGTTTGTCCCCTTCACCGATGCTCTCATCTGCTCTTTTGTTTTTCGCACATTATCAATCTCCTTCCAAAACATCTTATTCTCTCTGAAGTTTACTGATGCTCGCTCATCTCAACTCTCATTTGTCCTCTTGTTCAACCCCTGCGCCTTCCTCACGACCCCTTATCGCATCTCCTGTGAGTACCGCCCATATACCTTGCTTTTCTCTTTCACTATCAACTTCGTTTCATGATCCCACCACTAAACCCTTTCTAACCTGCCCACATCCCACCTTACGCATGCCATACGTACCTCTCGTACATGGTACCATTGCTTCCCAAAATGTCTTCCATTCCTCACCCACTCCCTAGCTTCGTTTACTCTCACCTTTTGCTCTCCTACACTCAGTCTCCTCTAGTATCTCTTACACGTCTCATTTTTGAACTCATAAATTCATTACTCTCTTCTCACCTATAACGTTTCGTCTTTTCGGAAACTCTCTACATATCTTCCTTCTCAGCACTTTTACATTCAAAAGTCTCTCTTTCACGAGCCTATCAAGTAATGTGAAATCCAACAATACCCGCTGACCATCTTTCCTACTCACATATGGTACTTGTGTTTCTCGCTTTTTTTTTTTTTTAACCAAGTACTCGCATTCTCCAGCCCTTTTTCAGCACAACTCCACAAGCTTTTCAGCATTTCCATTTACACTTCTGAATATCCCATGTCCCCTACTTATACCCTAAACTGCCGCATTACTCACCGTCGCATTTAAATCACCCATCACTAATGCTCGGTTCATGCATCAAAACTGCTGGCACTTACTCAGCTTTTCCCAAAACATTTTTCTTTTCCTTACCTTAGAGGCTCCAAACACGGACTAAAGTCCACGTTATGGCTTGGCCATCCACTTTCATTTTTACCCACAACTTCTGTTCCAGCAACCGTGCTACCCCTCCCTTAGCTCTTGCCCTCACAACACCCCATGACTTTAATTCTAAGACAATTCTGAACCATTCTTCCCCCTTGGACTTTGTTTTACCCAGATCCAGAACATCCAAGTTCCCTTCCTCATGCATACTATCTGTCTCTCCTTTCTTCTCATCTTGGTTACATCCACATACATATATTCAGGTACTCCAGTCTAAACCTGCGAGGAAGATGAACACTTCCTGCATGGATCCTTCTTCTCTTCAGTCTTTTAAGAAATGAAATATAAGAAGGGGAGGTTCCAGCCCAGTGTTCCCGCCTACT
>NC_092241.1:3934167-3936667 GCF_036320965.1 Panulirus ornatus | reverse complement strand
TGCTTTGTCGCTGTCTCCCGCGTTAGCGAGGTAGCGCAAGGAAATAGACGAAAGAATGGCCCAACCTACCCACATAAATATGTATATACATACACGTCCACACACGCAAATATACATACCTATACATCTCAACGTATACATATATGTACACACACAGACATATACATTTATACACATGTACATAATTCATACTGTCTGCCTTTATTGATTCCCATCGCCACCTCGCCACACATGAAATAACAACCCCCTCCCCCTTCATATGTGCGAGGTAGCGCTTGGAAAAGACAATAAAGGCCACATTCGTTCACACTCAGTCTCTAGCTGTCATGTAACAATGCACCGAAACCACAGCTCCCTTTCCACATCCAGGCCCCACAGAACTTTCCATGGTTTACCCCAGACTCTTCACATGCCCTGGTTCAATCCATTGACAGCACGTCGACCCCGGTATACCACATCGTTCCAATTCACTCTATTCCTTGCACGCCTTTCACCCTCCTGCATATTCAGGCCCCGATCACTCAAAATCTTTTTCACTCCATCCTTCCACCTCCAATTTGGTCTCCCACTTCTCCTCGTTCCCTCCACCTCTGACACATATATCCTCTTTGTCAATCTCTCCTCACTCATTCTCTCCATGTGCCCAAACCATTTCAAAACATCCTCTTCTGCTCTCTCAACCACACTCTTTGTATTAACTCACATCTCTCTTACCCTATTATTACTTACTCGATCAAACCACCTCACACCACATATTGTCCTCAAACATCTCATTTCCAGCACATCCACCCTCCTACGCACAACTCTATCCATAGCCCACGCCTCGCAACCATACAACATTGTTGGAACCACTATTCCTTCAAACATACCCATTTTTGCCTTTCCGAGATAATGTTCTCGACTTCCACACATTCTTCAAGGCTCCCAGAATTTTTGCCCCCTTCCCCTACCCTATGATTCACTTCCGCTTCCATGGTTCCATCCGCTGCCAGATCCACTCCCAGATATCTAAAACACTTCACTTCCTCCAGTTTTTCTCCATTCAAACTTACCTCCCAATTGACTTGACCCTCAACCCTACTGTACCTAATAACCTTGCTCTTATTCACATTTACTCTCAACTTTCTTCTTTCACACACTTTACCAAACTCAGTCACCAGCTTCTGCAGTTTCTCACATGAATCAGCCACCAATATATATATATATATATATATATATATATATATATATATATATATATATATCCGGATAAACCCAAGAAACAGAAAAGCAGAGACGACAAGCTACTGTCTATTGCAGAAGACCTGAATTACTCTGAAGATGTCTTGAGAAATAAACGAATGCTTGGCGTCTCTGACTTTCTGATTTCTTTGGATTTATTTGGATTTAATCCCAACGTTGCCATCGTCATTTTGATATATATATATATATATATATATATATATATATATATATATATATATATATATATATATATATATATAAAGCATCAATGAGATGGTCTGTGTTTGGTCATACAGTTGCCCCGTGTCGTGTCTGCCAACATTAAGAAAAAGGAAAAGTATCAAGTGTTAGTGAGAGGTCCACCTCCCGCCGGGGACGTCCTCCACAGAGTACTGAGGTCTTCCTTAAACTCTTCAGGTCTTCAGCTTCAACCAGGTACTCAGGTGTTTGCCGAGTGCCAATAGGAAATCAGCAACATCTGGGGAATTGCATGTCATATTATTTCCCTGACTATGAGAACACTTGCACAGTTTACGAAACAGTTTGTTACATCCGCCACAATACGTGCAGTTATTTGGGAGATAGATATAGATAGATTTAACTTTTCATAACGTCGCTAGGATACCAGAATCTTCATGGGAAACAAGACAAAATCATGTTATTTTCCGTCGTCAAAGACATTGTATCCACCGACCAGGCTGACGAACACTACACTGATCAATGGACTAGAGATCAGCGGAATGGTTTGCTAGGAGTGAGGGCTCCACACGCGATTAACGTCGTATTAACTTCATTCAGAATGACCGTAAAGGTCGGCTGGACCTATCCGTGGTGTATGCTATGTTCCTTGAAGCAACTTGAGATGTTCGGAAAGTCTTGCATAGCGTTCCGAAGTGTTCGTAGTTCGGCCATAACAGTTCGCGGGTGTTCGAATAGATTTGTTGTATCTTTTAGTTCAGTAAGTGAGCCAAAATGGCTCAGGTTGAGTGATACATCTGCCACGCCAACCTGAAGTACTGGAAAGAGTGTCTGTATGTTCGTATGCTGGCTATACCACACTCACGTTACATACAATGCGGCCACTGAAGCAATACGGGATATTTCGTTCACCTGTCACACCAACTCAGAATCTTCACAGCGACACATGTCCCAACTTAAGACGTTTGGTGGCTTTCTCGTACCAATTGACGATGTTAATTTCTCCGTCGTGCCAACACTGTGGGGTTCATCAGCTCTGCCCCACATCTTGGTATGTTGATTTAGCTTCTCGTAGTGA
>NC_092241.1:3906667-3929167 GCF_036320965.1 Panulirus ornatus | reverse complement strand
CTCATTAGAGAGGTAGTTCGAACACCTCTCCTCATTAGAGAGGTAGTTCGAACACCTCTCCTCATTAGAGAGGTAGTTCGAACACCTCTCCTCATTAGAGAGGTAGTTCGAACACCTCTCCTCATTAGAGAGGTAGTTCGAACACCTCTCCTCATTAGAGAGGTAGTTCGAACACCTCTCCTCATTAGAGAGGTAGTTCGAACACCTCTCCTCATTAGAGAGGTAGTTCGAACACCTCTCCTCATTAGAGAGGTAGTTCGAACACCTCTCCTCATTAGAGAGGTAGTTCGAACACCTCTCCTCATTAGAGAGGTAGTTCGAACACCTCTCCTCATTAGAGAGGTAGTTCGAACACCTCTCCTCATTAGAGAGGTAGTTCGAACACCTCTCCTCATTAGAGAGGTAGTTCGAACACCTCTCCTCATTAGAGAGGTAGTTCGAACACCTCTCCTCATTAGAGAGGTAGTTCGAACACCTCTCCTCATTAGAGAGGTAGTTCGAACACCTCTCCTCATTAGAGAGGTAGTTCGAACACCTCTCCTCATTAGAGAGGTAGTTCGAACACCTCTCCTCATTAGAGAGGTAGTTCGAACACCTCTCCTCATTAGAGAGGTAGTTCGAACACCTCTCCTCATTAGAGAGGTAGTTCGAACACCTCTCCTCATTAGAGAGGTAGTTCGAACACCTCTCCTCATTAGAGAGGTAGTTCGAACACCTCTCCTCATTAGAGAGGTAGTTCGAACACCTCTCCTCATTAGAGAGGTAGTTCGAACACCTCTCCTCATTAGAGAGGTAGTTCGAACACCTCTCCTCATTAGAGAGGTAGTTCGAACACCTCTCCTCATTAGAGAGGTAGTTCGAACACCTCTCCTCATTAGAGAGGTAGTTCGAACACCTCTCCTCATTAGAGAGGTAGTTCGAACACCTCTCCTCATTAGAGAGGTAGTTCGAACACCTCTCCTCATTAGAGAGGTAGTTCGAACACCTCTCCTCATTAGAGAGGTAGTTCGAACACCTCTCCTCATTAGAGAGGTAGTTCGAACACCTCTCCTCATTAGAGAGGTAGTTCGAACACCTCTCCTCATTAGAGAGGTAGTTCGAACACCTCTCCTCATTAGAGAGGTAGTTCGAACACCTCTCCTCATTAGAGAGGTAGTTCGAACACCTCTCCTCATTAGAGAGGTAGTTCGAACACCTCTCCTCATTAGAGAGGTAGTTCGAACACCTCTCCTCATTAGAGAGGTAGTTCGAACACCTCTCCTCATTAGAGAGGTAGTTCGAACACCTCTCCTCATTAGAGAGGTAGTTCGAACACCTCTCCTCATTAGAGAGGTAGTTCGAACACCTCTCCTCATTAGAGAGGTAGTTCGAACACCTCTCCTCATTAGAGAGGTAGTTCGAACACCTCTCCTCATTAGAGAGGTAGTTCGAACACCTCTCCTCATTAGAGAGGTAGTTCGAACACCTCTCCTCATTAGAGAGGTAGTTCGAACACCTCTCCTCATTAGAGAGGTAGTTCGAACACCTCTCCTCATTAGAGAGGTAGTTCGAACACCTCTCCTCATTAGAGAGGTAGTTCGAACACCTCTCCTCATTAGAGAGGTAGTTCGAACACCTCTCCTCATTAGAGAGGTAGTTCGAACACCTCTCCTCATTAGAGAGGTAGTTCGAACACCTCTCCTCATTAGAGAGGTAGTTCGAACACCTCTCCTCATTAGAGAGGTAGTTCGAACACCTCTCCTCATTAGAGAGGTAGTTCGAACACCTCTCCTCATTAGAGAGGTAGTTCGAACACCTCTCCTCATTAGAGAGGTAGTTCGAACACCTCTCCTCATTAGAGAGGTAGTTCGAACACCTCTCCTCATTAGAGAGGTAGTTCGAACACCTCTCCTCATTAGAGAGGTAGTTCGAACACCTCTCCTCATTAGAGAGGTAGTTCGAACACCTCTCCTCATTAGAGAGGTAGTTCGAACACCTCTCCTCATTAGAGAGGTAGTTCGAACACCTCTCCTCATTAGAGAGGTAGTTCGAACACCTCTCCTCATTAGAGAGGTAGTTCGAACACCTCTCCTCATTAGAGAGGTAGTTCGAACACCTCTCCTCATTAGAGAGGTAGTTCGAACACCTCTCCTCATTAGAGAGGTAGTTCGAACACCTCTCCTCATTAGAGAGGTAGTTCGAACACCTCTCCTCATTAGAGAGGTAGTTCGAACACCTCTCCTCATTAGAGAGGTAGTTCGAACACCTCTCCTCATTAGAGAGGTAGTTCGAACACCTCTCCTCATTAGAGAGGTAGTTCGAACACCTCTCCTCATTAGAGAGGTAGTTCGAACACCTCTCCTCATTAGAGAGGTAGTTCGAACACCTCTCCTCATTAGAGAGGTAGTTCGAACACCTCTCCTCATTAGAGAGGTAGTTCGAACACCTCTCCTCATTAGAGAGGTAGTTCGAACACCTCTTTTGATAGCGGGATCGACTGTGGACCGACTGCCGGGACGAAGATTCCAACCATATGCGCTGGATCCTGGGACGGCCCCTGGGCGCGTCACGGTCAGCAGTGCTGAACACCACACGATAGAGGTCCATAGATTTTTTTTTTTTTTTTGGATGAGTAAAGAGGTTGTAGGTCCACAAGTCATTTGTTCTTTGAGATGACGTAGAAGAAGGGCAGCTTACCTCTTCTCTTCGTAGCCTCTTTAGTAGCAGTATAGAGTAGCCTAACTCAAGACTCTGTAGTAACAAGTGATAAAACAAACTGGAACCACATGTTCATCATTATGGAAGTCATCTATGTATGTGCAATTATCTCGAGTCTTTGTATCATTCATATACTGACTTTACTATGTATGTCTGTGACGATCAGTCTTCTGTGTAGCCTTATGTAGGACGAGACATTGTACTTTCTTTGTATGTTGCTCAGTAGAATCTGTGTATCATATTTTGTCATACGTTTAGTCGACCAAACAGTGTCTCCGTATTGCGTACTTTCAGTCGTCACATCTTGAACATCTGTTGGCTCACGTGTTTGAGTGCTCACTGTTGGCTCACGTGTTTGAGTGCTCACTGTGGCTCACGTGTTTGAGTGCTCACTGTTGGCTCACGTGTTTGAGTGCTCACTGTTGGCTCACGTGTTTGAGGACTCACTATTGGCTCATGTGTTTGATGACTCATTGTTGGCTCACGTGTTTGAGTGCTCACTGTTGGCTCACGTGTTTGAGTGCTCACTGTTGGCTCACGTGTTTGAGGACTCACTGTTGCCTCATGTGTTTGATGACTCAGTGTTGGCTCACGTGTTTGAGTGCTCACTGTTGGCTCACGTGTTTGAGTGCTCACTGTTGGCTCACGTGTTTGATGACTCACTGTTGGCTCATGTGTTTGAGGACTCACACCGTACCACTTGGCTGATCTCGCAACGTACCACTCAGCCGAGCTCACACTGATCTCAGTGAGCCACTCTTACTGAGCCCTCAGTGAAGCACTCAGGTGAGCTCAAAGTACACCACTCAGCTGAACTCACAGTTTATCACTCTGCTGAACTCACAGAGTACCGTGGCTGAGCTCACACTGTACCACGTGGCTGTGCTCCAGCTGCACGTGAGTCGAGGGTGCTGAAGACAAGGGAATATGTGGCATAACCCGTCATAATACAGGAAACAAGGAAAGAAACAGACTGACTCAGAAATACATGAAGTAGAGACTCCCCTTTATAGGAAAAGGCACAGGAGATATAGATTTACGAAACAATACTGAAGCAGACACAGAGAAATTATACAGTGGACTTGAAATATGGAAGAACACAATGTTGGCGTCACAGAATAGACCGTAAGAGCAGCGGCAATACGAGAGAACATGATGTAGTGAGCAGATAAGGATCAGCAAGTCTTACGAAGCAGTCATGAGGCGGAGCGGAGGAGCAAAGAGTAAACACATAAAGAACAGGACGGGCACAACGCAGGGAAGGGAAGAAACAGGACATGGGAGACATTTCAGAGGACGTAATGAGCAGCATGGAGTGGCGGGGGGGGAAGGCGTGTGCTGGTGAACGCTCCACTGTCCACTCAGGACCGAATTTTGGTTGATGTCGGTATGTACCAGCGCTGGGTGAAGGGAATGGAGGGGAGAGTCCAATGGCGGGAGGAGGGGGAAGTCGAGGGTTGGAGAGGACAAAGGACGGGAGGAAGAGGGGGAAAAAAAAAAGAAATGGGGGATATGATATATGGGGGACGAAAGGAAGAGGAGCAGGGGATCTGCGGAAAGGGGTGAGTGGATGAGAGGCGAGCCGGTGGAAGGGTAGAGAGGGTCGTGGAAGCTGAGGTTTTGAAGATAATGAGGGAGGGAGAGCAATGAGTCAGGGAGGAGGAGTATGGGGACTTTATGTTCCAACAGGCAGAGGGGAACGTCGCCCCACACGCCCCCCTCCCCGCACCCGGGAACCTGATACGTGTATTGAATTTTGCTTCCCTCCTTTCTATCTACAAGTGTCTCACTCGTATCATTTTGTCTAGTAGATAGGTGCTGACTCCCGCGCGCGCGCGAGTGTGTGTGTGTGTGTGTGTGTGTGTGTGTGTGTGTGTGTGTGTGTGTGTGCGTTTTTCTGTTTTACGGGGGAGAGAGTTTTACAGTGGTGTTGCTGCGTCTCTTAATCTTGTATGTATGTACCACGTCTTGTGCAACACTGGTGTTGTGTCGCTGGTAAGGCTGTTTAATGTTACAGTACAAAATGTACGGGTCATACAGTGTCTTCATACTGTGTATTTTCATATGCAGTTTCGTGTCTTTGTGCGTTATTCCCTATGAATTCTCAGAAACGGTAATGGCGTCTAGCTTTTATCTCTAAGTAGAGTACACACAGCGGCTGCTTGGTGTGTGGGCGGATGCCTTAAAAGGTACGTACATCTGTTAAGTCACAGGACATTGTATGACCTGGGCATTACGAGCCTCGGCTCTGCTCCACGCCTGATGAACATCATCATTCTAAGTATCGTAAAATCAGTGATGCCTCAGAACTCGGCGCCTGAGGTATCAAAAACTTTGCACTCATTGCACTAACACCTTTTGAGGATATCATTCCCTCTGCTATACGCGTCCTGAGCTGTCTTGCATTATGTACCCGGCTCGTGAAAATGTCACTGGCGCTGAGTGTACTGCTTGGTATACATATTTGAATATAATCTGATCCTCCTTTGTGTTATTTACTAAAGCCTTCAGACCCTGTATGTTGTGTACCTTGGATCTAATGCACCTTAGTCCTCTTTTTGGCACGATTACCATTGCCAGTTTATTTTGTATGCTGTAAACCTTGTATTCTAAATGTATTTTATTACACTGTATATATATATATATATATATATATATATATATATATATATATATATATATATATATAGATCAAGTGTACGAAGCTATGTTGCCGCTTCCTCTATCCCAAGACTAAGATTAAGACTGGTAGCACACGTTTGGCGGATGCTTCCCACAGTTACTGTATGAAGACCGGCCACTCGAGGATTGGCTGTTACAATACCTCATCCTTCCCTCGAACGGCTAAGCTGTGGAATTCCCTTCTTTCTTTTGTCTTTTCCCCTTCATGTAAGCTTTTCTTCCTCCAAGAGTCTGGTCGGCGAATACTTATGACTTTTTTCCTTTCACCAAGACAGCCTTAATTGGGGCACGTTATATGTCCGAGCCATGTCGGTGACGATGAAAAATATATCTGTAAATCTACAGTCCTCTGTATTGTCACCACTGATATTATTTTCAACAGTGCCATTGATAGTATTACCTTTTCTATGCAATGGGACGACAACCATCTCTAGGCTGACTGGGGCCCACCTGTCGCCTTTCTTTGTCGAGGCTCGTGCAGTACTGTACCCGTTGGATGCTCTACGCCTCTGCCACTACCTACGCTGCATGCATCGAGCCCATTCCCCACAGCAACAAAGAAAAGCTTTGTCTCTGTATACTTAGAGAAATAAGGCGTTTTTTTCCTGGTCATTCGTTGTTGGTGAGGACGGTGAAGAAGAGGGGAAGGCATGAACACCATGGTCCTCAAGTGTGCCATCACTGGCTTTACACGATTAGATGACTGTCAGGTAGACATTGGTAGAGTGGTGGGCGGGTCTGGCCTGGTTACGACCCAGAAGGCAGTGGCAGTGTTGGGGTGCTGGTGTGAGGTTTGGTACGACTCACATATGGCCAGCGCCAGGATGCTGTGAGGTCTCTTACAACCCTCACATGGACCGAGGTAAGGTGGTCCAGGGTCTAATACGACCCTCGGACAGACAGAGGCAGGATGGTGCGAGGTCTGGCATGACCCTCACATGGACAGAGGCAGGGTGGTCTAGGATCTAATACGACCCTCAGACAGAGGCAGGGAGGTGTGAAGTCTAGCACGACCCTTACAAGGACAGGGTGGTGCGAGGTCTGATACGACTCCAGATAGAGGGAAGGCAGGGTGATGTGAGGAAGTCGTGCATGATCGTACACAACGGGTCACAGGTCGCCCCAGTCCTCAGTGGAAATGACCTTATCTTGGGGGTCAGGTGTTTGCCTGAGAGACAGTTCGAGACATCGGCCTATGAATCTAAGCTAAGTGCACGACCACACCTGATGTGTGTGTTGTCTGAGGCGTGTATTAGTGATTCATGCATGGATATACAACGCTGGAGGTGCATGATGAATTAAGGTCCATTATATATATATATATATATATATATATATATATATATATATATATATATATATATATATATATATATATTTTTTTTCTTTTTTTCTTTTTTGCTTTGTCGCTGTCTCCCGCGTTTGCGAGGTAGCGCAAGGAAACAGACGAAAGAAATGGCCCAACCCACCCCCATACACATGTATATACATACGTCCACACACGCAGATATACATACCTACACAGCTTTCCATGGTTTACCCCAGACGCTTCACATGCCCTGATTCAATCCATTGACAGCACGTCAACCCCGGTATACCACCTCGATCCAATTCACTCTATTCCTTGCCCTACTTTCACCCTCCTGCATGTTCAGGCCCCGATCACACAAAATCTTTTTCACTCCATCTTTCCACCTCCAATTTGGTCTCCCACTTCTTCTCGTTCCCTCCACCTCCGACACATATATCCTCTTGGTCAATCTTTCCTCACTCATTCTCTACATGTGCCCAAACCATTTCAAAACACCCTCTTCTGCTCTCTCAACCACGCTCTTTTTATTTCCACACATCTCTCTTACCCTTACGTTACTCACTCGATCAAACCACCTCACACCACACATTGTCTTCAAACATCTCATTTCCAGCACATCCATCCTCCTACGCACAACTCTATCCATAGCCCACGCCTCGCAACCATACAACATTGTTGGAACCACTATTCCTTCAAACATACCCATTTTTGCTTTCCGAGATAATGTTCTCGACTTCCACACATTCTTCAAGGCTCCCAGGATTTTCGCCCCCTCCCCCACCCTATGATCCACTTCCGCTTCCATGGTTCCATCCGCTGCCAGATCCACTCCCAGATATCTAAAACACTTTACTTCCTCCAGTTTTTCTCTATTCAAACTTACCTCCCAATTGACTTGACCCTCAACCCTACTGTACCTAATAACCTTGCTCTTATTCACATTTACTCTTAACTTTCTTCTTTCACACACTTTACCAAACTCAGTCACCAGCTTCTGCAGTTTCTCACATGAATCAGCCACCAGCGCTGTATCATCAGCGAACAACAACTGACTCACTTCCCAAGCTCTCTCATCCCCAACAGACTTCATACTTGCCCCTCTTTCCAAAACTCTTGCATTCACCTCCCTAACAACCCTATCCATAAACAAATTAAACAACCATGGAGACATCACACACCCCTGCCGCAAACCTACATTCATTGAGAACCAATCACTTTCCTCTCTTCCTACACGTACACATGCCTTACATCCTCGATAAGCATGTTTACCAAATGGCGTCCTAGCTTCGTCTCTTCGATGTATATCAACTGACTGTTATGTTTCTCCCTTGTGTCTTCCCTGATGATGTGATTATTACACGAAAGTGCACTTGGGAACTTTTCGTGTTTCATTTTCCCCGTGGACTCATAAGAATATATATATATATATATATATATATATATATATATATATATATATATATATATATATCCCTGGGGATAGGGGATGAAGAATACTTCCCACGTATTCCCTGCGTGTCGTAGAAGGCGACTAAAAGGGGAGGGAGCAGGAGGCTGGAAATCCTCCCCTCTCTTTTTTTTTTTCTTTTTTTTAATTTTCCAAAAGAAGGAACAGAGGGGGGCCAGGTGAGGATATTCCACAAAGGCCCAGTCCTCTGTTCTTAACGCTACCTCGCTAATGCGGGAAATGGCGGATAGTTTAAAAGAAAAAAAAAAAAGAAAGATATATATATATATATATATATATATATAAATATATATATATATATATATATATATATATATATGTGTGTGTGTGTGTGTGTGTGTGTGTGTGTGTACTGTTGATTGTGTATAGCTTACATGTTGTCGGCATTATGTCGGTATCATCAAATGGCTGTTCAGACAATGTTCTTCATTTCCTCACATTATACATAACAAGAACATCACCAGAGATGCAGGGAGCATGTCTCCTGCTGTGCAAGATATGATCCTGGGAGCCAATCATAACTTTGCATCAGTTAACTGGCAGTTTGGCCGTGACTCCTGCGTTGTCCTGAGTGGCTGACGACAGCTCGGCTGTGGGCAGCGCACGCAGACTTTACTGGTGGCAGCGGAGTGCTTGGCCAGTGTGGCGCCACGGCTGCGTAATTGCGGGTAACCCTCAGTCTAGCCTTACTGACTATCCTGGATGGCTTCACTGCAACAGTAACTCCATAAAATGAGAACTGACTGGTGGACCTGGGAACACAGTGAGGACCAAGAACGTGCGAGTGCACGAAGAATGCACGAAGGTCCGCGAACTTGAAGCGTCGTGTTAACCCAGATGTTTAGCCCTCTTCGTGGACGGTGGCCGACGTGTCTTGATGCTACACAGGTTGAGGGCAGTACACCAGATGACACAATAGAATGGTACGAGTCCTGAGGGCTAAAGCGATGTTACAGATTGGTAGCAGAAGGTTGGAAAAATGTGGTTTATATAATGTAATAAATGTGTGGTAAGTGAGGCTTTACGTTGAGGTGGCAAAGGTTGCATGAAGTATATGGGGTTGGAAACTACCAGCCAGAACGTGGCCAAGGTGCTACAAGTTATGATAGATACAAGGTCGACCGAATACAACAGGTTCAGATTACAAGTGAGCTGCTGCTGCTGATATTCTTTGTAGGGTAGATTACATGAGGTATAAGTGCATAGAAACTATAAGTACAAAATAGATATCCTGGCGAAGTGCTACAAGCTACGATAGATACAAGGCCAAGTACTACAGGTTCAGATTACAAGTGGCGCTGCTGCTGCTGCTGCTGCTGCCATTGCCATTTGCAGTCAGGGAGCGGGCTAACCCGGGGAGCCGGCCGGCCGCCGCTGGCCCCTCTGTGTTCTTCCGGAAAACGTAATAGAAAATAGATTGGTCGACAAGGTCATTGAAGACGATCCTGACAGTGGCACCGACCCTGTAGAAGGGAAGTTACCGGACTGTGATTGGTCAGCAGTCTCTGTTGGGGAAGGGGGGGAGGCGGGGGTTAGCGGCAGGGTAGGATGTGCAGGAGAGGGAGGGGAGAGGTTGTTGTGAGGTAGGGAGGGGAGAGAGTGGTCGAGTGTGAACTAGATTCAATTACTAGAACTGAATTAGGTTATATTGGCCGACGCCAAGGGAGAGGCCGGGCTCCGCTGTGTGGGAGGTCAACCACAGCCTCCAGCAGACAGAGTTATGGCAACATCGAGGAAGTTATTGCGGTTATTGATTATTCTCCGACACCACAACACAAACAGTGGCTGGGCGTCCGACCCTCGCCCACCAGCCACATCGTGTGTCGCCGGGAGCCTCGCCTCGCCTCTCTACACACGTTCCTCCACTCCATCTTTATTCACCTCGCTCTTTGTGCCCTACATTGCTTCACGTGTTTCCGTCTCCCTCGTGTTTTGTGCTTCCGTAGTTTGCACGGTGATACCCGCGTCTTATCTCGTGTTTTATTATCGTGTTTTTATCAGCAGGATCGACATGTAAACAACTTGGTGTATTGAATGCCTATCATCTTGACACGAGACCTGATTTTCAGTCTTAATTGTTGACAGACGTAAACGAAACGCGGAGAGAGAGATGGATGATAAGGGACTAAGATGTATTACATTGATGATAAGGTTTTTTATCATATATTGAAGAGAGGAGAACACCCGTGCAGCACGAGAAGATGTCTCAAACGGTGATAATACCGTCCCAGTAATGATAAGGTTTTGGACATTCACTTGTTTTCCATCGGAATGAAGGTCAGGATCGTACAAAAGACAACGAAAACCATCGAGAAAACATCTTCAACCAAACAAAACCTAGCTTAACCCAACCTAACCTCGCCTAAGCTAACCTAACTTAACCTAACCTAACCTAACCTAACCTAACCGAAACAAACCTACAAAATTCGGTGGATGTCCGAAACGGTAAATAGTACCTTATTATTCATACAGTTACGGGATGTGTTGCGTGATTAGAGCAAGCTTCTGGGATCCTTGTATGTGAGACACAATTGCTTCTAGTCTATTGACAAGCGTACTGAGCAGTGAAAGACCCTACGTCACCACGTTTATATAAGCTGTTGTACTTCGTGGCGCATCCGCACATGGCTATCATGGAGGTATTGGCAAACAGCGCCTGTGTTAATGTTGACCCTCGTTATAATTAGTGGGCCAGCGGAGGGAAAAGTTCGATTCTGTTGAGGATGGTCAGCCCCGCTGACCTCACGACGACTCAACCCGCGCTGGCCATCTGCCACTGGGCAGCTGGCCAGCTAGTGTGGTTCGTTGCCTCCTCGACGCGACAGCACACACTCTGGCATCTTGTAGATCATCACACAGTACTGAGCATCGTCCCTACAGGGCGGGAGGGACTATGGCTAGGAGAGAATAGGTCATTTCATGTTGAGTCTTGGATAGGTTAAGCTAGAATCTCATTTTTCCTCTTATTATTATAGAACTATTTCATTTATGGATCATTAAGCTATAATTACATGATAATTCATAACTTATAATGAAGCCTTGTCACCATTGCACGAAATGTGTTATTTGTATGCCAAAGTTGATTGCTGTAATACAGTTATTTACTCGTGTGTTTTCGCGTCATGATAATCCAATGGGCTGCAGGCCGGCTGGTCGTGGGCGTCAGTGTGCAAGACCTCATATCTCGCCCACTCTGTCTGATGATGTAATAAACGAAAGTACTCACTATTCTTATTTTCCCTTTCTTGCATATATATATATATATATATATATATATATATATATATATATATATATATATATATATATGTGTGTGTGTGTGTGTGTGTGTGTGTGTGTGTGTGAGTGTGTAAAAGGCTTAGATACTTGTATCCATAATGAGTGGAAGCTGCAGCAACGGTAGGTGGCAGGAAACGTAGACGGTTAACCATAATGTTGATCATTACGTTATGTATAGACACTGGGTTTGTCCGTTCAGAGACGAGTTATACGGTTAAGCTGGAATTATGCAGTTAAACTGGCAACTTTAACTGAAAAAATTACTAGCAATTTAGGCTTTACTCGTACCAGTTAAAATTAACATCAAATATGGTGTGCCTATACCTGCATGAACATAGGTCTTGAAGCCTTGGCTTACCATGTCAGACTGAGGTAATGCCAGGTCTGGATGTCTTCTGGTGGTATTTTCCTACGCAGGATGTGTGAGACTGTCCGCTAGATTGGCCCCTCGAGGATGAAATTACAGACTAAATTGAGTTGATGGACGAGGTTAAATGACGTGCGAAATCGGGACTATAACACGAGAAGTGAAGTGAGCTTAAGGAACGAGAGTTTGAGGTGAGACAAGTGAGTTGGAGTGAGATAAGGTCCCGGTGGGGCGCGGGGAGCTCAAGCCAGCCCAGACCATTAAGGACGAAGTTGCAATCCTTGAGAACGACGTTGCGACCCTTAGGAATGATGGCTTGACCTTTCACCTGACTTTTAAAGGTCGGGTCTAGGGTTTGTATCGTGGGGCTCCAAGGGTCAAGAAGGTAAAACATCATCAGTTTAGGAGAGGGTGTGTGACGTAAGGCAAAGTTTATTTAAGGTAAATGGTTCAACGTGAGGGAGGTGTTTGCATGGCAGTACTTGGGCAAACGGATGGCAGAAGAACTGATAGCCATGACGAAGTTATCTGCTGATGGAGAGTAACAGTATCATGATCTTTAGATATCGCGACCGACGTGGCAAGGGCGAAACATGCCCCAGTCAAGGCCATCTCGGGTGAAAGGAAAAAAAAAAGAGCACGGGAGAAAGAATGCGCAAATTAACCAGGGCTCCACAGGTGTTTGTAGACCCGTTCTTTAAAGGTAGATGGATCATAGGAGGAGAAAAGACGAAAGGAGCAAGAAAGTTACACAGCCTAGTTATTCAAGGGAAGCAGGCATCATAACGGTTGGTACTCGAGTTGCAAGTCTCTACACAAATTTTGGGAAGCAGCAGCGAGGCGCGTACCTTGGGTCTAATCCTTGGATAGCTCACGAGATTAGTGGCCAAAATGATACCTACTTAACGAACAATACCACAGAGGTGGTGAGAGTTGAAGCCACGAGATTTGATGAAACGAAAAGCTTGATTCCACTTTGGGTAACAGAAAGGGCGAGGACTAACCCCCACCCCCTTGCTATTAAGCAGTACTTCGCATAAGGGTGATTATATCCTATGTAGATATGAAATAGTCAAAAAAGAAGTAAATATGACATTCATACAATACTCCAAGGTTCTTGGAAGAAGGCTTTGTGGTGTTGATTATGTGGGGTTCAAGGATAGAGTGAAGGATATGATTATGCCTAACATGTTTATGCCATTACAGTGCTGAATGGAGGTGTTTTCAAAATGAATGGAGGGAAAAGAATGACTCTTAAAAATGATTACTTTTCTTACTCTTGTTTGCCATTTAATGAATTACGAGGTAGCACCAGATATAGTAAAAAAATAAAAGGCACTCTGTACCTGCCACGTATAATGCACCGAAACCAGAGCTCACTTGTCCACAGCCAAGCCCCACATACCTGCTTCATATGCCCTGGTTCAGCCTATTGACAGCACGTCGCCTCCTGTGTAACACATCGCTCCAATGCACACCTTGCACCCTCATACATGTTCAGCCCCCAGCAACTCAAAGCATCTTTTACTCTTTCTTCCCATTGTGTTTTTGGTCTTCTCTTCTTCCTTCTTCCCTCCACTTTTGACACATCTACCCTTTTAGCCAGCCTCGTTTCACTTATCCTCTTCCTATGTATATACCATTTCAGCACACCCTGCTCAACTCACTCAAACAGATTTTTCTCAGTACTGCACCTCTATTTCACAGTGTCACTCCTTTTTCGATCAACCCTCCACACACCAGATACTGTCATCAGGCATTTCACTTCCAGCACCTCCACCCACTTCCGTGTTTTTGCATTTTAGGCCCGCGCCCCGCATTCATAGTGCGCCGTCGCGACAGTTATACCAGCAAACATACCCATTTCTGGCATAACAGACAGCGACCTCTCTTTCCACACACTCTGCAGCGCACCCAGGACCGTAGCCCCTCTCATCCATCCTAAGGTTCATTTCAGCTACCATAATTCCATCCGCTGCCACATCCAGTCCCAGTAATTGTCATGTTATATGTACCCATGTCGTTCTACTCAGGTATTAAATGTAAGAAGGTTATTGGTTTTTCCTTAGCGTAAAGTGAGCAGTCGAAGTATGCTTGGCAGTCCATTGGCCTAGTTGGGTTATTAATGTCTGAATTAAGGGATTCTACTTAAACCATGGCTATGGGCCCCCATGGTAATCTCACTTGAACATCATCAACCATCACCTAATGATCTCTAGTAAGTACTATCAGCAATAATAACGTAACTACAGTATCTTCTTCTTTTTTTACTTAACCTTACATTTGATACGTAAATAGAATGGCATGGGTACCCATAACATGACAATTAAGCGTGCGTAATAACGCAGTGATTGGAATCTTCATATCTAACTAGTTACAACGCTACTATCAGTTATTATATTATGTATGGGTCAGCCGACGTTATCACAATAGATATCTAAGGCTACTCAAAGTATCAGAAATAATGTGGTATGCATCCAACACAAATGCTAATAGTAACGAAACATCCTAATTCACAGTTGCACAGGACTTCTTGCTCTCTGGTGCTAAAAGTTCACTTGAGTATGTAACACATGGTCTGAGCTGGATGTTTAGTAGCTGGACTGGAGCCGGGTCTCTGAGCGTGTGTGTGTCCGTGGCCAAGCAATGGACCCTCGTCCTCAACGTCAGGTCGGTCTGTACTCGCGTTTCCTACAACGGCCCTGGGTGAAGCACGTCCTTAAGACTCTTCCCAGCTGGGATCCTGACTGGTGCCCGACAGATGCTCGACCCCAACAAGTGCTCGACTCATACAGCTGCTCCCACACATCTCCTCGAATCAACCAGGCTTGACAAAGCTGCTCGACTCAAACAGCTGCTCGACCCAACCAGGCTGCCCTGTTGAAACCGAATTTATCAGCGTCTCTTGTAGACACATTATTGGCTCATTAGCCTCACAGGGGGTGAGTCATACACACTGTATAAAGACACCTTTTGTAACAAATTGAGGTGCTGGATTACCGGGATTTCTTGGTGGATATTGAATGCTACCACCCCCTTGCTGGGTAACGGTCTCTGAGGAGGTAGGGTACTTAATTGACTGACACTGAGTCTCGTCTGTGTGTTGCGTGACCCGTCATCACATTGGGTTGCCAAGGTGATCATTTCAGTTTCCTCTGTTTAATCACTTCATTATGTCACTTTGTCACTATTCCGCTTCACTTTGTCACTTTTCCATACTCGATACCTTTTCGTGGAGTCATTATTTGAAACTGTAACACTGCATGTTCGTATTGAAGCACCGTAAGTATTAAACTTTTGCACCTGGCTTAATCCTAGATGGGAACTGCTCTGGACGAGGACATGTCCCATTCAATTCCATTTCTATAATCAACCTACAGCTGTAGTCATGATAACATGCCACGGGGTATTTTACGTACTAATTCCTTACATTATTTTCACAATATGATAATTCGTTTCTTTACTAGCTAAACAATTATACAGGTTAGAGAAATATGACAAGTGGTCACCATCTTCTTCCATGGCCTCCGTCTGTGTTTATTTTGCCTGATAACGACATGGCCGCACGATATCTTTATTCATACAATCAGATCTCTCCTTGTTCAACAATGCTATCCTCTTACACACACACACACACACACACATATACATATATATATATATATATATATATATATATATATATATATATATATATATATATATCTTTAGTTACCCAGTTTCTCAGTACTTCACCTTTCCTGGGAACAATACCTATCGAGAAGTGTCTCATTCTCAAAGTCGTCCATTCTACTTCTGAAAATCCTTCGTCCAGTTCACACGACAACCACTGTGACGCATTGTGCCTTTCACATGAAAACTGTCTCTCGTAATAGATTTGATAATGCTTCTACCTACCGTGTAGCCAACCACACACCAGCTAACTAGGTCCCTCCCTGTCCGTGATAAGGATCAGATCTAGAAATTGTTGCGTCGTGGTAGATCATGAATTCTTGAAGTCATTATATTCTGTTGGAAACAGTTAAATGTTCCTTTGAGGCTACGTTGTGAGATATCCTAGTTAATGGTACTGTTGTTAGGATCACTACCAATTTACACTTTTTTGTCGTTTCCACGAGACTCGATTATCTTTTTGAAGTCTACATATTACCGCAATCATTATATTCGCCTCATTTACCAGTACCATGTACGACGAGTCGTATTATATACACCTGTACGTCGCGTCGTATGGTTAGATTCCGTATTTCATAAATATTATTCGTAATTCCACCACCTGCCTTTTGTAATGTACATATGTAGAACATGTAGTTGCGACAGAAGTAGTAGTAGCAACGCTAGTAGTAGCAATTATCTGCCAGGAAGGATATTTGCGTCAGTTATCCAAGTTTGTGTTACGTGAGGCGAAACGAGGTGAGGCGGGGTGAAGTGGGGTGAGGCGAGGGAGCAGCCGTGGGATACGCAAGGTAAGTTCTCGTGACTCCGGAACTGCACCGAAAATACTCAGGAGGATCTTAAAGAGGAGCATTGGTGGCCCCCATGCTGGCCCGCCTGGCCGTGGTGTGTGTGTGTGGGTGTGTGTGTGTGTGTGTGCCGCCATCCCCGGCACCTGACTCCACTACGGCTCCGCCTGATGAGGCGCTGGTCATTGTTACTGACATGACTCAGTCTTGCTGCTGCTACTACTACAGCTACTACTATTGTTACTCTTACTACTGCTTCCGCTACTACTACTACTACTACTACTACTACTACTACTACTACTACTACTACTACTACTACTACTACTACTACTACTACTACTACTACTACTACTACTACTACTACTACTACTACTACTACTACTACTACTACTACTACTACTACTACTACTACTACTACTACTACTACTACTACTACTACTACTACTACTACTACTACTACTACTACTACTACTACTACTACTACTACTACTACTACTACTACTACTACTACTACTACTACTACTACTACTACTACTACTACTACTACTACTACTACTACTACTACTACTACTACTACTACTACTACTACTACTACTACTACTACTACTACTACTACTACTACTACTACTACTACTACTACTACTACTACTACTACTACTACTACTACTACTACTACTACTACTACTACTACTACTACTACTACTACTACTACTACTACTACTACTACTACTACTACTACTACTACTACTACTACTACTACTACTACTACTACTACTACTACTACTACTACTACTACTACTACTACTACTACTACTACTACTACTACTACTACTACTACTACTACTACTACTACTACTACTACTACTACTACTACTACTACTACTACTACTACTACTACTACTACTACTACTACTACTACTACTACTACTACTACTACTACTACTACTACTACTACTACTACTACTACTACTACTACTACTACTACTACTACTACTACTACTACTACTACTACTACTACTACTACTACTACTACTACTACTACTACTACTACTACTACTACTACTACTACTACTACTACTACTACTACTACTACTACTACTACTACTACTACTACTACTACTACTACTACTACTACTACTACTACTACTACTACTACTACTACTACTACTACTACTACTACTACTACTACTACTACTACTACTACTACTACTACTACTACTACTACTACTACTACTACTACTACTACTACTACTACTACTACTACTACTACTACTACTACTACTACTACTACTACTACTACTACTACTACTACTACTACTACTACTACTACTACTACTACTACTACTACTACTACTACTACTACTACTACTACTACTACTACTACTACTACTACTACTACTACTACTACTACTACTACTACTACTACTACTACTACTACTACTACTACTACTACTACTACTACTACTACTACTACTACTACTACTACTACTACTACTACTACTACTACTACTACTACTACTACTACTACTACTACTACTACTACTACTACTACTACTACTACTACTACTACTACTACTACTACTACTACTACTACTACTACTACTACTACTACTACTACTACTACTACTACTACTACTACTACTACTACTACTACTACTACTACTACTACTACTACTACTACTACTACTACTACTACTACTACTACTACTACTACTACTACTACTACTACTACTACTACTACTACTACTACTACTACTACTACTACTACTACTACTACTACTACTACTACTACTACTACTACTACTACTACTACTACTACTACTACTACTACTACTACTACTACTACTACTACTACTACTACTACTACTACTACTACTACTACTACTACTACTACTACTACTACTACTACTACTACTACTACTACTACTACTACTACTACTACTACTACTACTACTACTACTACTACTACTACTACTACTACTACTACTACTACTACTACTACTACTACTACTACTACTACTACTACTACTACTACTACTACTACTACTACTACTACTACTACTACTACTACTACTACTACTACTACTACTACTACTACTACTACTACTACTACTACTACTACTACTACTACTACTACTACTACTACTACTACTACTACTACTACTACTACTACTACTACTACTACTACTACTACTACTACTACTACTACTACTACTACTACTACTACTACTACTACTACTACTACTACTACTACTACTACTACTACTACTACTACTACTACTACTACTACTACTACTACTACTACTACTACTACTACTACTACTACTACTACTACTACTACTACTACTACTACTACTACTACTACTACTACTACTACTACTACTACTACTACTACTACTACTACTACTACTACTACTACTACTACTACTACTACTACTACTACTACTACTACTACTACTACTACTACTACTACTACTACTACTACTACTACTACTACTACTACTACTACTACTACTACTACTACTACTACTACTACTACTACTACTACTACTACTACTACTACTACTACTACTACTACTACTACTACTACTACTACTACTACTACTACTACTACTACTACTACTACTACTACTACTACTACTACTACTACTACTACTACTACTACTACTACTACTACTACTACTACTACTACTACTACTACTACTACTACTTCGTGTCACTCGTCCCGTCCCAGCAATATAACGTTAAGGAGACGACACACGCACGTCGCCTGGCTTGAGATATAAATCCACCACTCTATTAGAACGCCCCCCAAAAAAAAACAGGGTCTTTGAGAGCTGGCAACTCGGCATGAATCACGAAGCTTGGTTTATTGGCGCCATCCAAGTGAACAGAGACTCCGTCTCCCTGACGGTGTCATGACAGTGTTTTTAGAGGATTGCTAACAATCTTCGCTTGGAACACACGACGATGCTTCCCTAGTGAAAATCAATCCATTGTAATGATCGTGAACGGAGACTCCGCCTGCCTGACACTCGAGTACCTAGCCAAAAACCGTGTCTTGATAGTGTTATATACGATCTCGTGCTGAGTCTGTTGGAATGAATGATGGTTGATTCTCTCGTGAAGACAAATTAATCTTGATAACCAGTATAGACGTCATGACAGTGGTTCTGTCGATTTCATAAATGTTTGTTTGAATAAATGATGATGATTCTCCCGTGAAAGTAGATTAATCTTCGAATCTTGCAATTGATTCTGGAATATTTGACGACTGTTAAGAGTATTTGATGAGGAAGATGTGGTGACAGTGGCAGGAGACGGACGCCAGAAGTCAGCACCTCTCTCGCCACTTGACCTCAGAGTTTCTGGGGACAAGAAACGAGAGGCGCTGTGGTTCCCTGTAAGCTACGAGCTACCAAGGTCATGACAGACGGGTGGACTCTGAAAGTCCCAGCCTTCAGGTCGATCCTTTGCGTGTTTGGAACGATATATTTCGTGACACACGAAAGACCAAACGAGACGAAATTATCAGTACAGATACAACCATTTAATTAATTTCCAGCCTTCACCACATTTAACATTCAGCGGTCGTTTCCACGTCCAGCTGTCGCCATCATGCAGCATCCAGCGGTGTCCTTCACTACCCCAAATTTAGGGCAGCCGTCAAGGAGGGTATCTTAGTCTCACTTCTCCCAGAACCCTGGCTGCTGGAGGGTGGGCGGCCCACCTCAACGTCTTGACCCTAACGTTCAGATATCTGTTTGCCTCGAGGAAGCTGCTGGGTTACATCTGGCCAGGTCTAAGGGAGCGTTTCTTTCTCTCTCTCTCTCTCCCCCTCTCTGGCGGCACCGAGAAGAAATGTGTCAATGTGCGAAGTGTTATTGAGCGAGACATACTGAACGTGAAGGCAAGAGAGAGAGAGAGAGAGAGAGAGAGAGAGAGAGAGAGAGAGAGAGAGAGAGAGAGAGAGAGTATACTTCCTGTGAGTACCTATGACGAAAATTTGCCATTAGGTAGGACTTAGCGCGTTGTTCTCACCGCATATACCCCCCCCCCCCCCAGCACCAGGTGTTCCCAGGCGGTCACCCATCTGGGTACGATCCCAGATCCAGTGTCGCGTAACTTTTCTGATAGCGAGGGAGTGGACGTGACTGTGTTTTCCCCAGGGGGAAAAAAAATCCCAGTTCTGTAACATAATTATGAAGACAATGGAAGGAAAAGGTAATGTGATCTCTTGCAGGGTTAAAAGATGTAGTTCATATTGGCTTTTCAGATCGTGGTCAATTATATTCATTTATTTCCTTTCGGTGAGTAACTCATCTTTCCAAAAGATTAATATATCAACATTTTCCTTCCTTATCGACTACAACCACTCATTCTTTCTGGTGTTATTCTGAAATAATCGTATTGTTTGTGATGGTGCTGTGTTGTCATCTGTGCGCCTGATTGCTAGCCTAAGCCAGGTACCCATCTATCGACCAGCCCCGAGATGAATATGAATTCCTGGGTGTGGGCCGACTGCTTCGCCCGTGCTGTCTGATGGTCAGTAACGCCATCCGCGACACCACAGGGGCTACGTAATTTGTAATTAACCAATTGTACTGTACAGAAAAGGGGCTTTACAATCGTGTGTGTGTGTGTGTGTGTGTGTGTGTGTGTGTGTGTGTGTGCGTGTGTGTGTGGGTTTTCATCTGAGCCATATATCTTTAAATTTCCCGGCAGAGACCTTGAGTATCCATATCTTTACATCTGTATGTTCAGGTCACAACACACAAGAGGAACACTTCCAGTACTTTGGCAGTCGAGCCATGAACCAACTTGCCTCCTTGTCACCGGAGAGTGTATCACTGTGTTCCTCTGTGGTGTACAGCTGGTGGATGACAACATAGAGATTGGGCAGGAACTGCTCGTTGCTTTAACGTTGCGACCCACAAGGTCTTCCTCAGAGAGCTGTCTGAAGTAGACCCTGTGCGTCGCACCTTTATAGCATTCAACACCTCCTGCCTACCTCTCTGTGACCTCAACTCTCAGTGTGTCACTCTGTTAAAGTTATGGTTCTATGTGGTAAATTGATTCAAAGTATTCCTGTGCTTTCTCTACCCCTTTAGCATGATATGATACTTTGGATAGCATCGTGGCTTGACCTTTGACCTGACCCAGACCAGGGCACCATACCCAGAGGAGATACCATCATAGCCACGTCTTCAAAGCTTCAAGAACGTCTTTAACCTGATTGTCCCTTTGTTACCATTACTATAAATGTCTTGGCTTGATGTTCCCTGTGATATTTGTGTTAAAAAAAAGAAAGTAATTTTGTTGTCCTTATACCGCTCCACTTTCTGAAGTATCTGAAATCCACGACTCGGAATTACCCCTCTGGGGCAAAATGTTTGATGTAGCATTTCCCATGTTACCCCCTCTTAGTAAAGTGTTTGATACGGCAGTCTCTGTGTTACCCCTCTTAGAGTCGTGTTTGATCCCGCAGTCTCTGTGTTACTATTTTAAATTCCCTTAAACTGAACGTTATTTTCTTTTATAGAGGGCAGTTACTGCGTTGCCGCTTGCGGCAGAATGTGTTTCCTGGATTTTGGTTGTGTAAGTAAAGTCTTTCGCCAGACAGTCCTTGAGTTACGTCCTAAGGAAAGTCCTCATTCTTTCCCCCTCTTAGTTTATGGCTTGCCAGTCCCCGTGTCCCTCTAGTTTACCTCGTTTTACAATGCTTGAGTTGAGCGTCTGTGTGTCCCCCTCCCACCAGTCCGCCTCATAGCCCAGCGGTTTGTTCGCAGGGGATGAATTAGATCCCACGTTCCAAGAGCCATCATGTGTTACCCTGGCAGGGGCGGCGCGCCACGGGCCGGGATCATAACGGGTGTGGGCGGGCGCGCGGGCGTGTGACACCTCCCGACCCTACGTGACCCAGGTCGCATTCTCTCTACCGTCTCCTGGTCACCGTTCATGGAGCATTTGTCTCTCCTCTACACTTACTAGTCTCGAGCTCACGATATACAGGCTCAGGAATGGATTTCTCTCTCTGTCCTTCATCTTAACAATTTTCTTTGCATTCTCCCTTATTCTCTCTCTCTCTCTCTCTCTCTCTCTCTCTCTCTCTCTCTCTCTCTCTCTCTCTCTCTCTCTCTCTCTCTCTATCTATCTATCTATCTATCTATCTATATCCATCTCCTGCTTTTCAGTTTTCTCCCCAGTGCTTCCAGTTCCCCGCTCTCTCCACCCC
>NC_092241.1:3824167-3901667 GCF_036320965.1 Panulirus ornatus | reverse complement strand
ATATATATATATATATATATATATATATATATATATATATAAGGCAGCTTGATAGTGTATTGTGGCTATGCTCTGAAATATAAAACTTCGTATATCTTGTGGCGGCTGTGGGGTGGTCAGCGCAGTAATGTCGTTACGCGGTGTTGGCGCGCAGTTGCCGTCCGCTGATTGGCTGATTAGGGCTTCATTCGTGGCCACTCACGGTGATTGGCGAGAGAGGGTGCACCTCCATAACTTTTCTCCTGAAAAGTTTTGAGAATATTTCACGTGATAACAAGGCTTTATATAAGACGTCCGAATACAAACGATTATCAAATATCTTGACTTTTATGCAGCGAATATATATATATATATATATATATATATATATATATATATATATATATATATATATATATATATATATATGTATGTATATTCTTTTTCTTTTTTCTTCACACATATTTCCATTTCCTGCATTAGTGAGGTAGCGTTAAAACCAGAGGACTGAGCCTTAGAGGGAATATCCTCACTTGGCCTCCTTTTCTGTTTCTTCTTTTGGAAAATCAAAAAACGGGAGGGGAGGATTTTCAGCCCCTCGCTCCCACCCCTTTTCGTCGCCTCTTACGACACGCAGGGAATACGTGGGAAGTATTCTTTCTCCTCTATCCCAGGGATGATATATATATATATATATATATATATATATATATATATATATATATATATATATATATATGTATATATACCTCGCAAATGCGGGAGACAGCGGCAAAAAATATATATATATATATATATATATATATATATATATATATATGAAAACACACACACACACACACAATGCCCTCCTGACAGCAGGATTCGAACCACTGCCATTTGTTTGGGAGCTAAGGACTCCCACCACTAGGCTATGGAGCCCATAGTACAGAAGTTACTGCTGCATAGCTTAGTAGTTAGCGAACCGAGCTCCCACACAAATGGCAGCAGTTCGAATCCCGCTGTTAGAGGGTATTATGTATCATATTAGAGTGCGCAATATTCGTGTTCATATACCTCCACGTGTGACACTAAGTTCGGTAAAAATGCTGGCTACTGTGTAATGGGAACCTGACAGGAAATGACCGATTGAGACTCCGTTGTCTATGGATGTGAGACGAAGGGTATTCGATTACCAGTATTCAAATAGTCATTTCTCCTTTATTGGCTCCATAGCCTAGTCGTAGCGGCCCCTGCTCGCACACAGATGGTAGCAGTTTGAATCCTGTGAAAAACGGTAGAGTGGTAAGATGAAAAAGTTGAGGTGTTAGTGAAAGACATAGGGAAGGTGTATGGGACTTACCTGCAGGGAAGGAGTGCGAGTGATTAGGAAATGCACAAAAGAAAAAGCAGGTCAGGAAGATGCAAGCTGGAAAAAAGCCAGGCTAAGGAAAGTTGGGGAGGGAGAGAGACTCGATAAACTTCAGGGAGAATAGGAGAATTTTTTGGAAGGAGCTGAATAGTGTTAGGAGGACAAGAATACAAATGGGAGCATCAGTGAGGGGAGCGGACGCGGAGGTGGTAAGATGCAGAGGTGAAGGGGAGATGAAGGGCGTATAATGAAGGACTGTTGAATGTCAGATGATAGGATGGTAGATGTGAGCGTCGTGATAAGTGGTTTCATGAAAAGATAAGTAGTGCGAGCCTCGGTAAGATGAAGTGTGACAAAGGAGTCAGAGTGAATAGAACTGAAGTTGAATTTCTTAAGAAAGGAAACGAGTGTTTTTAATGAGTGAAGATTTTCAGTGTATGTGTATGGATCAAGGTGAGGTTCCTGAAGATTGGTAGAATACCTGTATAGAGCCACTTTATACAGACAAGGGAAGAAACTGACTGATACAGTTACAGGGGTAAGTCTGTTGAGTATATCTGATTAGTTGTATGGAAGAGTTGTGAATGAGAGAGTGGTGGCACAGAGCATCAGACTAGGGGAGAAACAATATGGTTTCAGGAGTGTGTGAATCAGATGTTTGCTTTGCTGAATGTGTGTGAGAAATACTTCGAAAAACAGATGGATTTGTATGTTGCATTTGTAGATCTAGAGAAGGAATATGATAGCAGTGGTAGATGCTTTATGAAAGGTGTTGCTAACGTATGGTGTGGGAGGAGAGCTATAACAGGCAGCGGGAAGTTTCTATCGAGAGATTAAGGTGTGGGTGCGAGTAGGAAGAGAAGAAGGTGAGTGATGCCAGCTTATGGTTGTTTAATCTGTTTATGGAGAGAGTGGCGGGTCTGTGGTCTGTTCGGGTGAGATGAAGATTCCTGGGAGGAGAGTCAGTTGTTGTTTGCTGATGACCCAGCACTTGTGGCTGACTCGAGTGAGGACCTGCAGAAGTTGGTGCCTGAGTTTTGGCGAGTGTGTGAGAGGAGAAACTTAAACGTTAATTTGAATAAAGATAAAGTTATTAGATTAACAGGAAAGAGATACAGGTTGGCTGGAGTCTAACGGTAAACGGAAAGAGTCTGGAGAAAGTGGAGTGTTTTAGATACCTGAGAGTAGATGGGACCATGATATATATATATATATATATATATATATATATATATATATATATATATATATATATATATATGTTTATATATATTTCTTTTAAACTATTCACCATTTCCCGCGTTAGCGAGGTAGCGTTAAGAACAGAAGACTGAGCCTTTGAGGAAATATCCTCACTTGGCCCCCTTCTCTGTTCCTTCTTTTGGAAAATTAAAAACGAGAGGGGAGGATTTCCAGCCCCCCGCTCCCTTCCCTTTCAGTCGCCTTCTACAACACGCAGGGAATACGTGGGAAGTATTCTTTCTCCCTTATCCCCAGGGATAATATTTATGTATATATATATATATATATATATATATATATATATATATATATATATATATATATATATATATATATATACTACTGAGAGACAGAGAAAAAAGGAGGAGAGAGAGAGAGAGAGAGAGAGAGAGAGAGAGAGAGAGAGAGAGAGAGAGAGAGAGAGAGAGCCTAGACCAGGGGAGAGCAGTCCCGTTGTAGTCAAAAGAACACCTCTTTTGCTGGAAGCCCAGAAAGTAGCGGTTATCGAGTTTATGAAATTTGCTACGTTAAAGTGAATGTAGTTATAATGTGGCAGGCAACATGCATCGAGTTTTCGTCCTTTGCTGTGTTGCTGTTACGAGGGAGTTTTACACTTCGGTCACTATGTCTGGGTCTGATAAGCTCTTCACTTGCAGCAGCAGCAGTAGTCAGCTGCTGTGTATTAGGACGAAACAGCAGCCCACACACAGCATTCGTGCACGAGAACACAGAAACTAAAGAAAGCCAGCCGCAGTGCACGAACATAGACGCAGCCACCTGCTGTGTAATACGGCAATAGACACAGCCTACACCTGTGCACCAGGACACAGTAGCCACAGCCTACACCTGTGCACCAGGACACAGTAACCACAGCCTACACCTGTACACCAGGACACAGTAGCCACAGCCTACACCTGTGCACCAGGACAAAGTAGCCACAGCCTACACCTGCGCACCAGGACACAGTAGCCACAGCCTACACCTGTGCACCAGGACATAGAAGCCACAGCCTACACCTGTGCACCAGGACACAGTAGCCACAGCCTACACCTGTGCACCAGGACAAAGTAGCCACAGCCTACACCTGCGCACCAGGACACAGTAGCCACAGCCTACACCTGTGCACCAGGACATAGAAGCCACAGCCTACACCTGTGCACCAGGACAAAGTAGCCACAGCCTACACCTGCGCACCAGGACACAGTAGCCACAGCCTACACCTGTACACCAGGACACAGTAGCCACAGCCTACACCTGTGCACCAGGACATAGAAGCCACAGCCTACACCTGTGCACCAGGACACAGTAGCCACAGCCTACACCTGTGCACCAGGACATAGAAGCCACAGCCTACACCTGTGCACCAGGACATAGTAGCCACAGCCTATACCTGCGCACCAGGACACAGTAGCCACAGCCTACACCTGTGCACCAGGACATAGAAGCCACAGCCTACACCTGTGCACCAGGACATAGAAGCCACAGCCTACACCTGTGCACCAGGACACCACCCATACCACATCACCACACACCTGACTAAGTCAACTGAAGCTGATGACGCAAGACTTTCCTTCAACCTGGGTTAACTTGAGTCATATTCAATCTACCTGGTACAGTCACTAATATGGTCACAGATACCGCATAGGCTGCCTGATATCGTCGCTGATACTGCATAGTGTACTTGATACCGTCACTGATACTGCATAGTCTACCTGATACGAATACAAAGGAATACAAGGGAATTCGGACAACAACAGATCAGTGAGCCGTTTCAAAGATGTTTATGATGGCGGGAAATATCATTAACCCACAGATTAATGTGGCAAGAGCAGAGAGGCATACAGATGTTGCAACGAGAGGGACTATCAAAGTCTTTACGTAGCTAATGTGGATTTGAAGCGAGATAGTCATCAAGTCTATTCTCAAACGTATCTGTGGTACTTCCTTCAACTACGCTGCTTGGTTAACTGTTCCATACAAGACGCTCGACCTCGTCAAGGCCAAAAACGCTGACCAGTACATCACGTAAGTCCTGACCCTGATGAAGAAAAGTCTGCCTCATTCGAAGTGGAACGTTCGCCTGCGTGTTTATATCCATTACTACGAGTGAAATGTGAGACATTTAGCCCTAAGTAGCTCGTTACATCGGGATTATCGAAGCCTTTGCTAATACTGAACGCCTGTTTTAACCACCTCTTGACCTTCTCTTTCAAAGTTGAATAGATTCTAGTCATTTGGTCGGCTCTCGTAGGATTTGTTTCTCAGTCTGGGAATCATCTTGGTAGCAGGAGGCTGTACTCTCTCCGTTCTGTCAATGTCTTCCCTCACGTAGGGTGAACAAAACTGGGTAAAATTTTCAAGATGAGGATGCACGTGTGACATGGATGTACAGAGGGAGGATGCTTTCCAGCGACTTTAATTCGAAAGCTCTGCCTATGAATCCAAGAATTTTGTTCGCCTCTTTTAACTGCGTCTGTGCGCTGCTTATATGGTTTTAAGTCACTAGAGATTTTTACGCTGAAGTCTTTTTCCTCCTTACCTTCTGTACCTCAACAAGATTCATATGGTGGCTTGCCTTCTCGTTTTTATTAACGAACTTTTAAGCTTTGCATTCATGGATATCAATTCTATTTGCCATCTGAGGAACCAGTCCATCAGCTTGTGTTTCGGTTTGAAGCTTCAAGCGTTCAGTTTGAGTTGCAGATTTACGTATTTGTCAGGTTAATGTCATCTGCGAATTTTGATATCTTAACACAACCCATTTTCAGCATCATTAGTATGTATGAGAAAGAAAACCGGTCCCAAGACTGATCCTTGTGGCACACCACTCGTTATGTGTAGCCATTTTGAGGTTTTTAACCATTAATCACTATTGTCTGTTTATTGCCAGTCAACCAATTTCCTATCCATTGAAGTACAACCCCATCTGTATGATGAGATTTAACTTTTACTGGCAACCTTTGATGTGGAACTTCATCAAATACTTTTTCGAAAACATAGACAGATGACATCAACTGTTTATCTTCATTATATTTATCATACATGAGTGATTTCGTTGAGGACTATGCTGAGAATGGGTGGCCTTCCTAGTGGCTCACAATTCAAGCTAATTGCACGATAACTCCCTTCCAAGTACTTGATGCCTTTTTTGAATATCGGTGTTACACTAGCAAACTTCCATTCTTCTGGAAATTTCTATGTAGTTAGTGATATAAGGAAAAGAGCGGTTAAGGGCTTAACTAACTCATTTTTCGCCGCCGTTTATGATAAAACGTATCTGCTCACAGTCTCTCAGTTTCATTTCATTTATAGTTGATGGTATATCTTCAGGTTTTTAGCTGTAAATATGTTCCAGAACGTGTTCTTCTTGTATCAATAGAACTTTAACAGAGATATTGAGTTGTGTTTTCAGTCGTAAACACAGATGCAAAAAAACCAATTAAGATCTTGGCCTTGATTTCTCTGCCTTGAACCAAATCAACGTTTTCCATAATCGATAGAGCTAATGCCTTGGTAAATACTTTATTATCTATTCGACAAGACTCCATAGGGTTTCTATTAATGTTCAGAAATATACGCTTCATGCCGAAGAATATTTTGCAGATTACATAATTTACTGTATCATGTTGGCTGTTGGTGTCTGAGGTCATGTGGTACTTTCTCAGATAACAGTCGCTTCTTTACATCATCATTTCTCCGTATTTTGCTTCGTTTCGGAAGACATTTTGCTACAAATTAGCAGGGATATTTTCTCTACTGCTTTGAAAGTTTTACTAAAGTTTTTCCAACCTGCGTCTGTATCATTTTCATTGACCATATCATCCCAGATTTGCCTGACGAGCGATGCGACATCATCAAACTTTGCGAGTCTAAAATATGGCATTTTTTCGCAGCCTTCATGCTGACCAAGATTACACGCAGTGTTAGCAAGTTACTTCCAAAGTAATTTGCTGGTGGTCAATTGAACCGAACTTTTCTTCATCATTATTAACGAAATCTTCGTTTCTAACTAAAGCTGAATGTAATATGTTCTCGTCGCGATTGGGTTTCTAAACTAACTGGTTTAAGGCAACATCAAGGAAAATTAGGTCCGTATTGGGATTCCCTCCACGTAGTTACCAGTTTGTTAACATTCCCACTAGAATCGACATGTGTTCATTATATATTTCTGTTGACGGATCATAAAGTTTTCCGTCTACCTCTAGCGACTCCGTGAAAATGCTAACAAGTCCTACTGCTATTTTCCTTCGTAGATTATCTTTAATTTCTACAAAATATGGAGTCGATATTAACAACTCCTACAACATCTGTCCTCACAGGATCAAGATGAGCTTTAACAAAGAGCAAGACACCACCGTCTACATTATTTCCTCTTATCACCATCAAATAGAGTCTATCCTGGAATGGCGTATATGGCGACGAAATCTTAATCTCTCAAACCTGATCAAGACTCAGAAATGCCAGTTAACTTACTTCTTGTGCAGTTGTGTCTAACTGAAATCTTCTTACTGAAACTCCGTGCATCTACGGAAAACTTTTGATATGTGACTCAGACTTGTTGCGAAGAGTGCTTACAGAAGGGCATGGATCTACTCCACACGGGCCAAATCTATTACCAAAACGCACGTGTATACACACGCGCACCTCACAGTACATCCCAACGCAATCCGTCCTTCGTAAGCATAAGAGAAGCATAAAAAATATGCTTCCTCAAATTTACGAACTCCACTCCCTCCTGGCAAATGGTGATGCATGGTTTTTACTGATGTGGTCACCGATAATGTTACTGTACCTGATAGAGTCACTGATACCGCATAGTTTACCTGATACGGCCACTGCTTTCTGAATCCCCTACGGTCACTGATATTGCATACTGTATTCGATAAGATCACTGATACTGAATATTGTATCCAATACAGTCACTGATGCCGCATATTTAGTCTATTAAAGTCACTAATCCTGGAAAAGGTTACAGCTGACAGACTAGCGCATGAAACAGACACCAGCTTAACCTCGGAAGACGTTTTCTTCCTAAGGTTATGTGACCAAAGGAAAGATGTTTAGTGTGTCCAGCGCGCTGATGACACACTTCATTTTCTGGACTCAGAAATACGCGTGTATGATCGCTGTCTTAGAAATAGATCTATATCTTTTTGAATATAATTTCACGATAAAAGATCACATACACACAAAAAGGAAAATTTTCATTGAAAAGTTAGCCAAACAATATCGGAAAAATGCTTGATTACATCATTCTTTTAAGCTTGAAACTACACTTCCTCTACACTACACTTGACCACAAATGATACACACAGCTGATATCATTTTCAGCAACGAAAAACATTGCCTAATTTACACCGAAATTCCAAAATCAGATAAGGACATGTTTTTCAGCGAAAGACCGACCAGGTGCCGAGCAGCTTATTTCATGTGTATATTCCTGATTGATATCTGTAGCCTAAACTGCACCAGGTTATGGCTCAGGTTATGATGTTATCTGAGTGAATGGGTTTGTTTGCTTTGGAAGCCTCCAGCACAGAGGCGTAGCAAGAGCAAGTTCATGTCGTCGTAGGTCAGGCTGGTGTGTCTGGGAGCCACACATTCCAGCCCCAGGGTCGAGACTCCAGACCAGACGATCTGGATTTCTTACGAACTTATGCAAGACGAACGGCGGCGGCATTACTAGATCCAGATAAGAGGCTGATTATATTTCATTAATGTTATCATAACATTTTGAGAAAATTGAGTCATAGTCAACAGATGATTGAGTACAAGATTATTGGATAATGTTGGCTGGATGTTGGATGGTTTTCACGACAGAAAGTCACCAGTTGACTTGATTTGTTATCGCTGACCACGACTGTTGACGTGCCTTTTTTTTTGTTAAACAATCCGTTAGTTACTGTCACTGAATCTGGACATTTGACTGGTCAAGACTGAAAGCCTAGACTGTTAAAGATAACTGGATTCATCTATGATGACCGTAGTTCTTTTGTGAAATAGAGAACCATATAGGCTGCAAGATATGGGGGTGAAATGACAAGAAAGTATGCCCTGGGTAGTGTGGCAGGTGTAGACTGTATTGTTCTACATGTGATCCTTGACTGGTTGAAAGGGACTATGTTAACCTCGGAGAAAAGATGCTGATGACTGTGAACAGATGGCAACAACCCTGGATGGGTTGCAGTGTGGTGAGGACCAGTGATCTTAGAGAGGTGGCAATAGCCAAAGACCTTGAACGGGTGGTAAAGGCCATTGACCTTGGGCGGGTGGGTGATAAGGGTTAGTGATCTTAGATGGATATTAAGGGATAGTGACCTTGAAACCGTGATCAAGACCAGTGATCTTGGATAGGTTGCTACTACCTTGAATAGGTCATGTACTTCTCAAAATGGTTTATCAAGTATTTGATTCGCAATTCTTTTTTTCCTCACCAAAATGCATCGCTTTGCATGTGTCTACACTGAAGTCAGTGTATCGTGTATCTCATCCCTCCATCAGTTACTCTAAATCCCTCAGAATCGATTGGTAGTCTTTCCTTGACTCTGATTATTTCCCTAGTTTCATGTCATCATGAGGTGTTACCGTGCGCCGCCTGCTCCAGTTTACACCGCAAGTGAAGAGTCACCTTTGGCGAGACTGGATCATCATCAGTTGACGAAAGAGCGTACAGGCTTGTCATAGAACTTTTCGCTCCTACGGAGTCCACCTTGTCCCAGTTACGAAGCCTTAGAGCGGCAGGTGCCATGGATAAAGAGCGGCAACATCAGGACCCTTCCAAAAGAAGGTCCTTGTGTAATGATAGGTAATACATAAAACCCATCAGCAAATCATGATGTTTCAACAGCGAGTCTATGTCTCTACATCACTGACACATATAATGAATAATGTAGGTCTCAGGGATGAGCCTTGTGGAACCCCACCTGTCGAGCTTAGCCAGTCTGATGCTACCCCGCATGATTCCAGTCTGTTTTCTATTTGTAAGCCAGTCCACTAACAACTTGAAGATTCAGTATCCTTACGACATGGATTTCTATTTTCCATAAGTCTTGTATGTGGTACTTTGCCCAAAGCTTTACAAGTCATAATTCAGAGCATCTACGAGGACTTAGCAGCTCTGGTTATTAAGCGAATGAAAAAGATTTCTTTCATATTTGCAACATATGATAACTGGTTGCTGGTGTATTGTCTTGAGATACTTCTATCTATTTTGCCACCAAATTATAACTTTTATGATACTGTCTAAAACCGAATTAAGGCAAACAGAACATTTGATTGAAGTGCATTATCTATCTTCTGTTTTGAGAACTGGTGTTGTATAAGTAACGTTCCAGCCACCTGGCACTTCCCCTTCGTGTACGGCTGTGTTCAACATCCTGGTGGTCGGATGTGACTACTTTTGGTTCACTTCTTTCAACAGAGTGTGTGAGATGTTGCCTAGATTTCGTTGACTTATTTCGATTGAATTCTTCGAGATATCTTAGCATTCCGTAAATTTCAGTGCTGTTTATGTACAGTTTTTCGTAATCTGTCCATGGAGATGTGATGTGTGTTTGTGGTGTACCTGAGGAATTTTCGGCAACAAAAATGCCCGAATCGAAATACTTGAATAGTCAGGAGGCCATCTTTATTGTCGGTAATCATGATGCCGTTTTCTTTAGCTGTTGTACCTATAGTATCTTGCTTTTTTTTTGCTTTTTTTGTGTATTCTACTTGTCTTAAAAAAGCATGAGTTTTTCTTTACCTTCGTTCTTTTCTCTTAGTGACAAGCTGTCTTCCTGTAATTTTTCTGTAATCTAGTGTATATTCTATGACTGTGTGGACTGCCACGTGATTCAAACGACTGGTCTGCATTTCGTGTGCGCTTAATCAAATCGTTAATTTCTTCAAGTCATCCAGCCAGGCATATCTCCCTCACCACTCCTCCTCGTATTTCTGGCATCATTGTCTCTCTGAAGGAGATGTATTTTACTCTTAAAGTTACTCCACATCTTTTCAACTGTATCTGCATCTGGGAAACTAATCCAATTTACATTACTAATGTCCTGCCTCATTTTGTTGAAGTTGGCTTATCTGAACTTAGGATCATCATTTTGCTTTCTTTGCCGCTGGTGATGGAAGTTTACAATGTCCTTGATGGTATTACCATCATTGGAATCGAGCATTAATTGCGGTACTAATCTAGGTTTCTAGCTTTTGATATCAGACTTTTCTAGTGAACTGTTTATTAATTCACACTGTTTTACGTTGAGCCTTCCCATCGGTGGTGCAAGAACTTTAGCGCTAGGCTGTAAGATGTAGGCTGCACTTTGTGGCCTATACCTAAGGTCAGATCTCACTCATAATGCCACCAAAGGTCAGGTCGACTATATCTGGCTCTACTCCCAACACCACAAATGACGTTATCTGACCCTATCTGGCAGCTGACTTCCTAGGCAATTACTACCTGACCCTCTCTTGTTTCTGCTGAAAATGTTTTACTTCTTTCACATAGAATTCTGCCTAACGAGACGTGTCATCCTTGTTTACAGGCGTGGGAGGGAGAGTGGTGAGTAAGAGAAGGGAAGGAAGAGAGCAAGGTGGAGAGAAAGTAGATTATTCAGAGGCTAGGGTCTAGCATGGTCGCCCAATCTTACCTGTAGCAGATCAACCGCTTCTGTCGTTTCTTTACGACCATCTGCTTCTTGTGCAAGATCTCCTACTGATAACATGTTCTTATATGTTTGTATGATGTACGAGGTACTTTGTGTACCAAGTTGGATCATGTGATGATTCGCCCCGTTGATGGTTTTCTGCGGTAAGTCAGGTTTAGCTATCTCAAGTAGATTGGATTAGCTTGGCGGGGGTAGAGTAAAAACCTAACCTAATTTAACCTAACGTAACCTAACCTAATCTTAACCTAACCTAACCAAGCCTTAAAAAAAACGTTGACGGGGTCGTACGATGGTGTGATCCTTGAGCACAGATGTACATATAACCCTTCACCATCGCTCTTTAAAGCACTGAGGCTGAGTCACCGGCGACCCGGGGCAGCCGATAACATCAACGAAAAAGAAAAAAATATCGAGGCAAACGACTCGAATTTCAGTGACTGAAGTCAGATTTGTCGTTGTGAAAACCAAGTTATCTATTCATATTCATCTACTTATTTGTTCATTCATTTATTTTTCATAAATGATTGTACAAGCATTGTGTAGATCACAAAATGTTAATAATATATTATAGGCGCAGTGTGGACGTGAGTACTCACCTTCTGGCTCCGTGAGTTGATGGGAAGGCGGATTGTTTACATGCATAGAGCAATGTGCCACATAACCGCTCACATATTGTGTCTCCCTCCGGCAGACGTGGCGGGAGTGGAGGCAGCGAGGGAACGACAGATGAGGGCAAGAGCGACGACAACGACGACGACGACCAAGACCACCTTCACGACCACCACCACACCGCTCTCAAGGCCTCACACCACCACCAGACCAGGTAGGTACTGACGCCGTCCTCCTCTCTCGTCCATTCTTACAGTATTATCGTTTGGCTCTTAATTCCTCTTATCTTCTTTCATTCCTTCCATTTATTCTCCCTCACGCCTTTACATCTTATTCACATTAGTCTGTCACACACATTTTTTTGGTTATGTTTTTGCAGTCATCTCTTTCCATTCATTTCCAACGCCATTTACCAGTAATTACTAGCAGCCTTTATTTATCATCCAGGGTTTATTGAGCTAATTAGGTTTAACTCCAAGGATACGTTCCCCTGGAGGCGTAGCGTCGTCCACTGTCTCGAGTATGAAGACGCACAGCGTCTGTCCTCCTAATTGTACAAGATGAGAGCTTCGTCCATCCCACTCGACTTCGTTTAAGAGAGGCTTCCCACCTCTCGTCTCTACGTTCGCCTGAACTTGAGGAGACGTATATAAATAGTATGGGATTCATAGCTTAAGTATCTTAGTGAATTCAGATTTAAGTTTTTCATCACTAACCCTGGGTGCGACAGTCGGCCCACAGTCAGCACGTTTGATTAGAATCAAATCATACATCAGTTTATTCATGAATTCTAACAGAATCTTGATGACATGTGTTAATGAGCACCGGAAATGTTACGTGGCTACTGTTTGAGATGGTGTTCCCGCATGAGTTACTCATCATGTCTCGTGAAGGTATGTTTAGATTAGAAAGTGAATGGCGTCAGAGATTATTGCGAAAGGAGTGTTTATAAAGTTTGGTGATGTACGAGAGCATTACACCGTAAGGGTGTTTGGATGTTCTTGGACTCCACTAAATGGCAGAAGTTGCACAACATGTCAGTGATATCTTAGATAAAGTTAAGTGAAGCTGGTTGATATTAGATTGTGTTGCAATAGGTATGATGATGGAAGACGTGGCTGATGGTCGCATATGTTCCACAAGGGTTTGACTTCTGCTAGACCACATGCTGCAAGGGAAAGGCCGGTAATTGGCTTCCACTGGACCGTGTGCCACAAGGCAATGGCTGGTAATTGATTTCTGCTGGACCATGTGTAATTGGTTTCTATTGGACCTTGCGCTACGAGTGAATGGCCGGTAATTGGTTTCTACTGGACCATGTGCCACAAGGTAGTGGCCGGTAATTGGTTTCTACTGGACTATATGCCACAAGGGAACAGCCGGTAGCTGGTTTTTACCTATACCATGTGCCAATTGGTTTCTACTGGATAATGTGCTACCGGGAATGGCCGGTAATTGACTTTTACGGGACCATGTGCCACAAGAGAATGTCTGGAGACCTTGGGTGGAGCTAGGATTGGGGTCATTGCTTCGATTGTGACACGAAACCACAAAGTTGTTACTATTGTTACAGTTGTTACTATCCTTGATAGTAGGGCGGTGTGGGCCGATGTCTTTAAAGGCAACACGGTATTGTGACCTAAGATAAAATGCATGGCAGAAGTGCAGGTTACAGAGCATTGTGAAACCTTTTTATCACTGGGCGACAAATACAGAAGCGAGCTGTCCTATTTGCGGGGAGTTAGGCCACCCATCTCCATCTGGTGTATAATGCTACGAGGATAATCTTGATATGAACAGCTACAATGAATCAAATAGTACCAGCAGCACTCGGACATATGAACATGGATCTCAGCACTGTGACTGCCTGGGTCGCTGACCTGCTGACTTATAGTCTAGTTTGACGTGGAGGAAAATTAACAGACGACAAATGTTCTGAGATACTTCACTGTTTATGTCCTCTTTCTTGCAACAAATAGTCGAAAGCCACAGTGTCGCCCATTACCTTCAGATTACGTTCACTGGACGACAGAAATTCGTAGACTAAAACCTGCAGAGTGCAGAGTATCCAGGAATGTTTTATTCACTCACCCAGAACAATTTGTTATTACGTTTTGAGAAACGCAGGTTCTTACCCGAACTGTCCGTGGCTGTTCGCTCACACTCTGAGCACGTTCTGTCTGGGTCACTATAGATACCTAAGAGTACCGGAAAGACCCACCAACATCCGAACAGGACAGAAAAGAAATCTTCGGTTACCGAAAGGGACTTTCAAAAAATTGATAAAGTAGGTCCCGTAGGTTGGTTTCTAAACTAACCTAACCTAACTTAACCTAACCTAACTTAACCTAACCTATGTCCACTTTAATCTTACTAAGTGTAGAAGTAATTAAGGCTTCTTTTCGGTCGTCGTCAGCAACGTTCTTTTCGCCTTTTCCGGTACTTACGCCACTCGAATTTTACCTTTCTGTTGTAAGTAAGTAGTGGCCCCGGGAAATCCTTGCAGCATAGTCGAAGTCTCAACGATGCTGGTTTTCTGTCTCTAACCATCTATATATCCCAAACTAATGTTCCAGACACTAGTACCTCAGAGGTAATGACCCCGAAACTAGACACTGAAAATAACACCTTTGAAACTATTCCCTATGAAAATGACGCCCGTGAAACTAACACCCATGAAGCTAACACCCATGAAACTTACACTCACGAAACTAGTACCAACGAAACTAACAGCCATGAAACTAGTGCCCATGAAACTAACTCCCATGAAGCTAACACCCATGAAAATTACACTCACGAAACTAGCACCAACGAAACTAACAGCCATGAAACTAGTGCCCATGAAACTAACACCAATGAAACTAGCGCCAATGAAACTAGCACCCGTGAAACTAGAGCCCATGAAACTAACTTCCATGAAACTAGCAGCCATGAAACTGTCACCCGTGAAACTAGCACCTATGAAACCATCACCCATAACACTAGCACCCATTAAACAGTTACCCATGAAACAGTTACCCATGAAACTAGCACCCATGAAACTATCACCCATGAAACTAAAACTAATGAAAGTAGCACCCATGAAACTAGCACTTATGAACCTAAAAACCATGAAGCTATCACCCATGACACTATCACCCATGAAACTACCACCCATGAAGCTAAAACCCGTGAAACCAACAACCATAAAACTAACAACCATGAAACTAACGCCCATGGAATTAACACCCATAAAGGTATCACCAATGAAACTAACAGCCATGAAAATGACAGCCATGAAACTATCATCTATGAAGATATCGTTCATTAAACTAACAGCCACGAAGCTAACAGCCATGAAACTAGACCCATAAAGCTAACACATTAAACTAACACTCATGAAGCTAACACCAAGATACTAGAACCCATGAAACTAACACCAATAAAACTAACGCCCATGAAACTAACGCCCATGGAAATGATACCCATAAAGGAATCACCAATGAAACTAACACCAATGAAACTAACACCCATGAAACTAACAGCCATGAAAGTATCATCTCTGAGGGTATGGTCCATGAAACTAACAGCCCTAAAACTAACAGCCACGAAGCTAACAGCCATGAAGCTAGACCCATGAAACTAACGTACATGAAACTAACGCTCATGAAGCTAACACCAATGATACTAGCACCCATGAAACTAACACCCATGAATCTATCGCCCATGGAACTAATACCCATAAAGGCATCATCAATGAAACTAACACCAATGAAACTAAGTCATGAAACTAGCAGCCATGAAACTATCATCTATGAAGTATCTTCCATGAAACTAACAGCCACGAAGCTAAAGCCATGAAACTGCACCCATGAAACTAACACACATGAAACTAACACTCATGAAGCTAACACCAATGATCCCAGCCCCCACGAAACTAAGACCCATGAAACTAGCACTCATTGAATTAACACCTATGAAAGTAGTACCCATGAAACTATTACCCATGTAACTGTCACCCATGAAACTAACACCCATGAAACTAGCGCCCATGAAAGTATCGCTCATGAAACTAACACCCATGAAAGTAACGCAAATGAAACTCTCATCCATGAAAGTAGCACCCATGAAACTGTCACCCTTGAAACTAGCACCCGTGAATCTAGCACCCATGAAACTAACGTCCATGAAATTCACGCCCATGAAACTAGCACTCATGAAACCAGCACCCATAAAACAAACACCCATGGAACTAACGCCTATGGAACTAACACCCACATAGGTATCACCAATGAAACTGACGCCAATGAAACTAACAGCCATGAACCCAACAACTATGACGGTATCGTCCATGAAACTAACAGCCATAACACTAACAGCCACGAAGCTACCTACCATGAAACTAGACCCATAAAACTAACACACATGAAACTAGACCCATGAAAATAACACACATGAAACTAGACCCATGTAACTAACACGCATGAAACTAACGCTCAAGAAGCTAACAGCATTGATACTGGCACCCATGAAACTAACACCCATGAAACTAACACACATGATACTAGTACCCATGAAACTAGCACCCATGAAACTAGCACCCATGAAACTAGCACACATGAAGCCAAAACCCCTGTAACTAACACCCATGAAACTATTAACCATGAAACTATTACCCATATAACTATCACCCATGAAACTAACACCCATGAAACTATCACCCATGAAACTAGCAGTCATGTAACAAAAACCCATGAAACTCGCACCCACGAAACTATCACCCATGCAACTAAAACCCCTGAGACTAGCACCCATGAAACTAGCACCCATGAAACTAACGCCCATGAAACTAATGCCTATGAAACTAACACCCATGAAACTAACCCCCATGAAGCTGGCACATATGAAACTTGTACCCATGAAACTAACACCTATGAAACTAACACCTATGAAAATAACGCCCATGGAACTAACACCCATAAAGGTATAGCCTTTGAAACTAGCACCAATGAAACTAACAGCCATGAAACCAACAGTCATAAAACTAACATCCATGAAGGTATCACCCATGAAACTAACACCCATAAAACTAACACCGATGAAGCTAACAGTCATGAAACTAGCACCCATGAACCTTACATCCATGAAACTAGCGCCATGAAACTAACGCCCATGAAACTTACACATATGAAACTAACACCCATGAACCTCACAATCATGAAACTAACACCCATGAAAATAGCGCCCATGATACTAGCACCCATGAAACTAAGACACATGAAACTAGCACCCATGAAACTGACGCCAATGAAACTAATTCTCATAAAACTAACAATCATGAAACTTACACCCCTGAAGCTAGCACTCATGAAACTAGTACCCACAAAACTAACACCCGTGAAACTAACACACATGAAACAAGCGTCCATGAAACTAACACCCATGAAACTATCACCTATGAAACTAACATCCATGAAACTAGCGTCTACGAAACGAGCACCCATGAAACTAGCAACCGTCAAACTTTAGTCTCAAAAATTTGGGATCCTCACAACTTTGGCCTCCCTCTTCTCTGGCTTCCTCTTTCCCTCTCTCTTGGTCTCCCTCCTCCCTGGCCTACAGCCTCCCTGCTCTTCAGTCCCCCTTCCAACCAGTACTAAATGTGCCAAGTAATCCTCACCTTATGATCTCAACACCCGGGGAGCAGCCCGGCTTGCTCAGCACAGATCTGCCCAGAGGACCCGGGGCACAGCACCAGCACCCACAGCACGGCCAAGCATCCGCAGCACAGCTCCACCTTCCGCAGCACAGCAGAGCACTCGCAGCAGACCCGCAGCACCCAGATCAACAGCCTAGTCCTCTGAGTACGGCTTAGCATCCAGTGCACAGCTCCAATAATAGTCCAGGCACGACGCAGCACCTGGAGAACAGCTTAGCCCTCTGAGTACAGCTTAGCATCTGCAGCACAGCCGGTCATCCTGACCACAGCCTGGGTACCTGGAGCACAGCCCAGTGCCCGGAGCTTAGCTTCAGGACCCAGACCACTGTCCAGTCACCCGGACCAGAGCCTGTACAGCCAACAGCGCAGCCTAACATAGCCTCTGCGTCCAAAGCACAGTCCAGTAACTGGAGCACGGCCCAGGGACATAACCTTAATCCCCGGCACACGGCCCAGTACCCGGAGCACCTGCCTACACCTAGAGCTCAGGTCGGCACACACACACACACACACACACACACACACACACACACACACACATGCAAACACAAGTCATCTATATCACCAACCATGAATCACCAAGAGCATTCGCCCACCCAATCCGCGTATGGGCACGCATGGTTTCGATTCCTAGGCACAGCAGTCGTCTCACAACCGTCCCAGGTGTACATCTTTCCCTCAGAGCCGCTCGATAAAGAGAAACCAGTAATAGAGCGGGAAGTGTCTACCTGCAGATTCCCACGTAGGAGTAAAGACCTACTACATATGTACAAGGTTAAGAGACAGGGCAACACCAGTGTAAAACTGTAAGACACAGATAGTAATCATAGATAGTAATCGCAAGGGTAATGATTACAGCCATGCGCCAACCCCAGTAGTGCCCCCAGCTGCGTGATGGATGGAACACAGTTCCTCCCATGCCTAATCTTCCTTCCTACCCACCATGCAGCGATGGCTGCTAGAGGGAAGGTGGAGCAGATCAGTGCAATTCTTGATCCCTCTTACGCCATCTATGAAGAAACACAACACACTTTAATCCTCCCGCCTCCCTCCAGCCATCACCCAGCAGTTAGGAAAGAAGTACTGCACCATCTTCGCCATCATCACCTCCTGCCATCAAACGTCCCTCAACCCCGAAGTTGCTGTTCGACACCAGCCGAACTCCCCCACTGGCCATGCCAAGAGCAGCTGATATCTTGCCATTGTGAACGTATTGAAATAGTCCCTACGTCTTTACCATATGTACTTTTTCTATATTTCAAGGCCTTACGCTATCATTATTATTATTATTATTATCATTATTATTATTATCATTATCATATCATTATATCATTATTATTATCATTTATCATCATTATCATTTATACACCCACAACAGCTTCCGTGGTGTGGTGGTAAGCGTCACTTGTCCTGAATCACGTGTGGACCCGCCAAGGAACGAATCCCTAACAGAGTAGTTGTCTCAGAGCCAATCCAGCTGTTCCTCCTCCCTTGAGGTTGGTCGAGTAATAGTACCTGGATCAGGCAGGGGTGGAGATCCTCCTCTCCAGTGTTGCTTCCGAAAGAAGGATCAGAGGAGAGAGCCAAATGAGGCTCTCATCTGATCCGGGCGCTACCTCCCCGTGCAGGAAGTAGCGAGTACATATATATATATATATATATATATATATATATATATATATTATCCCTGGGGATAGGGGAGAAAGAATACTTCCCACGTATTCCCTGCGTGTCGTAGAAGGCGACTGAAAGGAGAGGGAGCGGGTGGCTGGAAATCCTCCCCTCTCGTTTATAATTTTCCAAAAGAAGGAACAGAGAAGGGGGCCAAGTGAGGATTTCCCTCAAAGGCTCAGTCCACTGTTCTTATCGCTACCTCGCTAATGCGGGAAATGGCGTATAGTATGAAAAAAAATATATATATACATATATTCCTATGAGTCCACGGGGAAAATGAAACAGGAAAAGTTCCCAAGTGCACTTTCGTGTAAAAATCACATCATCAGAGGAGACACAAGAGAGAAATATAAGTCAGTTGACATACATCGAAGAGACGAAGCTAGGACGCATTTGGTAAACATGTGATCAAGATATTCCTATGAGTCCACGGGCAAAATGAAAGAGGATAAGTTCCCAAGTGCACTTTCGTGTAATAATCACATCAGGGGAGACACAAGAGCGAAATATAAGTCATGTTGACATACATCGAAGAGACGAAGCTAGGACGCATTTGGTAAACATGTGATCAAGATATTCCTATGAGTCCACGGGCAAAATGAAAGAGGATAAGTTCCCAAGTGCACTTTCGTGTAAAAATCACATCATCAGAGGAGACACAAGAGAGAAATATAAGTCATGTTGACATACATCGAAGAGACGAAGCTAGGACGCATTTGGTAAACATGTGATCAAGATATTCCTATGAGTCCACGGGGAAAATGAAACAGGAAAAGTTCCCAAGTGCACTTTCGTGTAAAAATCACATCATCAGAGGAGACACAAGAGAGAAATATAAGTCATGTTGACATACATCGAAGAGACGAAGCTAGGACGCATTTGGTAAACATGTGATCAAGATATTCCTATGAGTCCACGGGGAAAATGAAACAGGAAAAGTTCCCAAGTGCACTTTCGTGTAAAAATCACATCATCAGAGGAGACACAAGAGAGAAATATAAGTCATGTTGACATACATCGAAGAGACGAAGCTAGGACGCATTTGGTAAACATGTGATCAAGATATTCCTATGAGTCCACGGGGAAAATGAAACAGGAAAAGTTCCCAAGTGCACTTTCGTGTAAAAATCACATCATCAGAGGAGACACAAGAGAGAAATATAAGTCATGTTGACATACATCGAAGAGACGAAGCTAGGACGCATTTGGTAAACATGTGATCAAGATATTCCTATGAGTCCACGGGGAAAATGAAACAGGAAAAGTTCCCAAGTGCACTTTCGTGTAAAAATCACATCATCAGAGGAGACACAAGAGAGAAATATAAGTCATGTTGACATACATCGAAGAGACGAAGCTAGGACGCATTTGGTAAACATGTGATCAAGATATTCCTATGAGTCCACGGGGAAAATGAAACAGGAAAAGTTCCCAAGTGCACTTTCGTGTAAAAATCACATCATCAGAGGAGACACAAGAGAGAAATATAAGTCATGTTGACATACATCGAAGAGACGAAGCTAGGACGCATTTGGTAAACATGTGATCAAGATATTCCTATGAGTCCACGGGCAAAATGAAAGAGGATAAGTTCCCAAGTGCACTTTCGTGTAAAAATCACATCATCAGAGGAGACACAAGAGAGAAATATAAGTCATGTTGACATACATCGAAGAGACGAAGCTAGGACGCATTTGGTAAACATGTGATCAAGATATTCCTATGAGTCCACGGGGAAAATGAAACAGGAAAAGTTCCCAAGTGCACTTTCGTGTAAAAATCACATCATCAGAGGAGACACAAGAGAGAAATATAAGTCATGTTGACATACATCGAAGAGACGAAGCTAGGACGCATTTGGTAAACATGTGATCAAGATATTCCTATGAGTCCACGGGGAAAATGAAACAGGAAAAGTTCCCAAGTGCACTTTCGTGTAAAAATCACATCATCAGAGGAGACACAAGAGAGAAATATAAGTCATGTTGACATACATCGAAGAGACGAAGCTAGGACGCATTTGGTAAACATGTGATCAAGATATTCCTATGAGTCCACGGGGAAAATGAAACAGGAAAAGTTCCCAAGTGCACTTTCGTGTAAAAATCACATCATCAGAGGAGACACAAGAGAGAAATATAAGTCATGTTGACATACATCGAAGAGACGAAGCTAGGACGCATTTGGTAAACATGTGATCAAGATATTCCTATGAGTCCACGGGGAAAATGAAACAGGAAAAGTTCCCAAGTGCACTTTCGTGTAAAAATCACATCATCAGAGGAGACACAAGAGAGAAATATAAGTCATGTTGACATACATCGAAGAGACGAAGCTAGGACGCATTTGGTAAACATGTGATCAAGATATTCCTATGAGTCCACGGGGAAAATGAAACAGGAAAAGTTCCCAAGTGCACTTTCGTGTAAAAATCACATCATCAGAGGAGACACAAGAGAGAAATATAAGTCATGTTGACATACATCGAAGAGACGAAGCTAGGACGCATTTGGTAAACATGTGATCAAGATATTCCTATGAGTCCACGGGGAAAATGAAACAGGAAAAGTTCCCAAGTGCACTTTCGTGTAAAAATCACATCATCAGAGGAGACACAAGAGAGAAATATAAGTCATGTTGACATACATCGAAGAGACGAAGCTAGGACGCATTTGGTAAACATGTGATCAAGATATTCCTATGAGTCCACGGGGAAAATGAAACAGGAAAAGTTCCCAAGTGCACTTTCGTGTAAAAATCACATCATCAGAGGAGACACAAGAGAGAAATATAAGTCATGTTGACATACATCGAAGAGACGAAGCTAGGACGCATTTGGTAAACATGTGATCAAGATATTCCTATGAGTCCACGGGGAAAATGAAACAGGAAAAGTTCCCAAGTGCACTTTCGTGTAAAAATCACATCATCAGAGGAGACACAAGAGAGAAATATAAGTCATGTTGACATACATCGAAGAGACGAAGCTAGGACGCATTTGGTAAACATGTGATCAAGATATTCCTATGAGTCCACGGGGAAAATGAAACAGGAAAAGTTCCCAAGTGCACTTTCGTGTAAAAATCACATCATCAGAGGAGACACAAGAGAGAAATATAAGTCATGTTGACATACATCGAAGAGACGAAGCTAGGACGCATTTGGTAAACATGTGATCAAGATATTCCTATGAGTCCACGGGGAAAATGAAACAGGAAAAGTTCCCAAGTGCACTTTCGTGTAAAAATCACATCATCAGAGGAGACACAAGAGAGAAATATAAGTCATGTTGACATACATCGAAGAGACGAAGCTAGGACGCATTTGGTAAACATGTGATCAAGATATTCCTATGAGTCCACGGGGAAAATGAAACAGGAAAAGTTCCCAAGTGCACTTTCGTGTAAAAATCACATCATCAGAGGAGACACAAGAGAGAAATATAAGTCATGTTGACATACATCGAAGAGACGAAGCTAGGACGCATTTGGTAAACATGTGATCAAGATATTCCTATGAGTCCACGGGGAAAATGAAACAGGAAAAGTTCCCAAGTGCACTTTCGTGTAAAAATCACATCATCAGAGGAGACACAAGAGAGAAATATAAGTCATGTTGACATACATCGAAGAGACGAAGCTAGGACGCATTTGGTAAACATGTGATCAAGATATTCCTATGAGTCCACGGGCAAAATGAAAGAGGATAAGTTCCCAAGTGCACTTTCGTGTAAAAATCACATCATCAGAGGAGACACAAGAGAGAAATATAAGTCATGTTGACATACATCGAAGAGACGAAGCTAGGACGCATTTGGTAAACATGTGATCAAGATATTCCTATGAGTCCACGGGGAAAATGAAACAGGAAAAGTTCCCAAGTGCACTTTCGTGTAAAAATCACATCATCAGAGGAGACACAAGAGAGAAATATAAGTCATGTTGACATACATCGAAGAGACGAAGCTAGGACGCATTTGGTAAACATGTGATCAAGATATTCCTATGAGTCCACGGGGAAAATGAAACAGGAAAAGTTCCCAAGTGCACTTTCGTGTAAAAATCACATCATCAGAGGAGACACAAGAGAGAAATATAAGTCATGTTGACATACATCGAAGAGACGAAGCTAGGACGCATTTGGTAAACATGTGATCAAGATATTCCTATGAGTCCACGGGGAAAATGAAACAGGAAAAGTTCCCAAGTGCACTTTCGGCTACCATAAAAACCACACAGCCTAAATCTGGTCTTCTCGCCTGAGGAGTCACATAGAATTACCCGGAAGGGTCCGACGGATGGAAGCAAGAATGGTGTTAGACGGGAGTGCAGTGAGCTACGAAGAGGAGGAGAGGGATGCTCTTAGTCAACCTGCCAGTAATGTAGGCAAGAAGGAGAAGGGGAAACGTTGATTCTACATATAAACACCTCAGAGGCCATGATAGACGTAGGATAGACCAGTTTCTGGAAGTTAGACGAGAGGCCAGAACCAGAGGACATATCTGGAGGCTAGGCAGGAGTAGGGAGCGGAGGTATGTGAGGTGATCTCTCTCCAGCAAGGAGAACTGTTAGGTTCGCTCCTCTGTCTCGTGTCTATTGGGTTATCCAGTGATCCCAGCCTGGCTGCCTTTTGGGTCTTTCTCTAAAACAACAGGTGATCTGAGAACTTTCGCCGTTTTCCGCGTTAGCAAGGTAGCGCCAGGAACAGACGAAGAAACGCCACACCCGCTAACGTCCACTCTCTATCCACAACCAGGCCCCACGTATATTTTCATACTTTACCCTAGCCACTTCATACACCTGGTTCAGTCAATTGACAGCACTCAGGAAGCCAGCCACATCTACTGGTTGGGACTATAGGCCATAAAGTTTAATGATGTGTGTACAGATAGTACAAGACAATTTAGTAGTAAGTGTACGATGGCTCAGAAGTTATAATCAATATTCCCGTTCCTTAAATACTCATCTTTTTTATATCAATCTTCGTCTTTCACTGACATTTCCACGTCTGCACCAAGTGAAATAAGAGGCTAAGTTAAGACATGACAGTCACAAGGTCTGACAACATCCTCCTGTCATTCTCATACCCGGCACATCATTAATGCTGCCAGTCATATACTTTTCATACCAGGAATGTGTCAGTCACACCAATGTTTACCTGTTTCCTCTGCATCAATCCTGCCCATATTTATGAACGCCTTTGTACTAACAAATTATCTTAACGTCTCTCATATTTCATTTATTCTTTCACTGTTGCCATTATCAGTAGGCACTCCCCATACCTACTTGTCACTCCTTTTCTCTCTGTCTGTCTTTCTGTCTTTCTGTCTGTCTGTCTTTCTGTTTGTCTGTCTTTCTGACTGTCTTCCTCTCTGTCTGCCTCTCTCATCCATCCATTTCTTTCGACTCCCGAAACTCTTTCTGTGTCTGAGCAACCTGTAAAACCATCATTCACATTTGAGTATCATAATTATCAGCTTATGAAGCCATCATTTCTTTAATATCGAACACACTCGATTATCATAACTAGTTTTAGATGACACCATCAGTCCCTTAATGTCGAACACACTTGAGTTTTATGTCTGATAACACGTGAAATCATTATTCCCTTAATATCGATCACACTTTATTGTAAGTAATAGCATATGAAATTATCATTCCTTTAATAACTGTCACACTTGAGTATCATAAATGATATTTGAAACCATCATTCTAACAGATTTTAGTATTGTAACAAGCATATAAATCCATGATACCTTTAGCATATAAAACGCTTGAGTATCATAACTAATAACACGTGAAACCATTACTCCATTTTTGTATCCATCATAGTTGAGTTTTATCACTAATAACACAGAGGCCTCATGCAGTAATGCCTTTTGAAGTCACTAATCCTTCACCATAACTTCCACGTCTGTCTTCCCACAGCTAACTGTACCACGTCACGTTCCTCACCCTCTTCTGGTCAGAGGTTTCTACCCTCCTGTTACCGTGTATGATACGAACCACTACAACAACCTATCTGTTTACATATCTACAATATCCTTGTGTTGGCAATCATCGCTAATCCCTCTTACATTGCACTAAAAAACAAAAGGGGATATATATATATATATATATATATATATATATATATATATATATATATATATATATATATATATATATATATATAAACTCGTATATGGCTGTAGGAATGCTGTACAAGTACATACGTACGTCCGATACTAAACGTATCATTCATTGGAATTCATTTTATTGAGCTGGGATTTCCTAGCCTTTATGTTGGCAACTGGCAGGGCGTTCAAACCCCCCCATGAGTTCACTTGCGATCAGGCTAACCTGACGAGTGAAATCATCCTATCCATTGTTGTATTTTGGTGTAGAAATGATATGTCTGCACGCCCGCCACTGGTGATGAGGAGGAGTCAGGACAAATATAACGTGTGGGAGTTTTTACCGATGGTCTGAAACGTATCCAATGTGGTCATTTTTGGCCAGCTTTATCCTTAAAGTCGTCCGTGAGCCACGTCCTGTTTGTCGTGGGCAGACTTCCAACAAGCCATCTTCAACGTTGCTGTACCAGGGAAAGATACCATTATGTGTATTTGTTTCTCAAACTGATGGAAATATGAAAAATCAGTAGCACACACACACACACACACACACACACACACACACACAATTATATAGATAGATGTTACCGGATTACCCCACAAGAGAAATGTCACCTTTGGCGAGCTGTCAGTAGGAGTAAAGTCCTGTAACATAAGTCACTCTTAAGGAGTCCACACTTCACTGTTTCTGGAAGTAGGGCAGCCTTGGGTAAAATCCTGGGCAACACCACGACTCCATCACAGAAATGGATCCTAGGATAGTTATATATGTATATATATATATATATATATATATATATATATATATATATATATATATATATATATATATATATATATTTCAACTTGTATAACCTGGTCGGCCGGACGCTTGTCTCTGGCATTCCAGCGGAGCGTTCATTCAAACTAGAGGTTCGTTAATCTATTTTTTCCGTTTTCTGACAAAGTTTGTCCAATTTTAAATTCTGTGTAAGGATGCATTTGTTCATTCACGAAGTTTGTTCCTCTGGCGAAATTCTTCCCGGGCCAAAGTTTCGATAATTGTAGAGAAATATTAGTTCCTTCCTTGGTAGGATGTTGCAGTTTGGCTCTTTGTTTTTTTCATTATTCTTTCTCTTGTTTCTTGGGCGTTTGCCGAGCGAGTGAAAGCTCACTGTGGCTCTGAAGGAGTGGCATGTGGTCACTCCCCACGCCCTGGGCGACGGGCCCTCACGCCTTACCAGTAACGTTTTATAATAAATGAATATATACAAAACTCGAATGTGTCGGTGGGTGACGCTGGCTGCACTATCTGGCCTCCCCCGCCACCCTCCCTCAACTAAAGCTGTAAATCCCGCTCAACAGCCAAGACGCCCGACCTTGTCAGCCTCACGCGGCTGTTCAACACATCTCTTTAAGCACCAAATATGTCCTTATCCCTAGCCTATTAACAGTAGCTGCCGGGGAGACATTTCACCCTACCACTCTTAAACCCTTAACTACGCCAGCAGTGTCACCCTTAACACTAGGAGCTCGGGGTTGAAGGCAAGGGGTACATAACCAAGGGGTAACTGTGATGGCGATAATATGAAAGACAGTAAAGTTGGGTTGAGCGGACGCCGGCCGCTTGGTACAAACGGGTGTTCGCTGTAGCCGAGGGGATCCATGGACCCAGCTCCTCTTTAACCTTCAAGCTGGTATGCCCTTTTGGGTCATGAGGGGACCAGGCCGGCGGGGGCGCTTCCCCCTCATATCACTAACTGCTTGTTTGTGTCCTACTGTGGACGGTTAGGGAGGCCATCGACGCCTGATTGTACCAGTCGATTGCCAACTCGCTGATTGCTTAACATTTTTTTCCTTAAAAAAAAAACATTGATAAATCTCTTTAGCTTTGATGAATTATTGAATTACATCATTCATAAACATTTGACTTAGCACGTTACTTTATTGTAAGTAATAACTGAATGATGATTAAGATCCCTGTAGAAAACGCATTGCTATTTGAAATACGAAAAGAATATCGTTTGGTTTCACGCATACAACAAATGCTCCTCTGTTGCTGGCCTGAAACCGCTCAGCCTCCGAAAGGTTTCGTGTATCAATGGATAATCCAATCATTCACAGGAATAGGTTTCACGTATTTTTTTTTTCTCTTTTATATTTATCTCTTGCAAACTGGTAAAACCTTCGTCGTCTTTTCATACAAACATACGTGACTGTGTGAGTGTGAAACCTGGGTAGGTTTTCAGACCAGAGGTCTCAGTTATGCAAAGACTTAATATGATCACTGGTCTCCATCACGACCGACAGTTGACCGTCACAACTGATCAGAAAGGTTGACCGTCACAACTGACCAGCAAGGCTGACCTCCACAACTGACCAGCAAGGTTGACCGTCACAACTGACCAGCAAGGCTGACCTCCACAACTGACCAGCAAGGCTGACCGCCACAACTGACCCACAAGGTTGACCGTCACAACTGACCAGCAAGGTTGACCGTCACAACTGACCAGCAAGGTTGACCGTCACAACTGACCAGCAAGGTTGACCGTCACAACTGACCAGCAAGGCTGACCTCCACAACTGACCAGCAAGGCTGACCGTCACAACTGACCAGCAAGGCTGACCGTCACAACTGACCAGCAAGGCTGACCTCCACAACTGACCAACAAGGCTGACCGCCACAACTGACCCGCAAGGCTGACCGTCACAACTGACCAGCAAGGTTGACCGTCACAACTGACCAGCAAGGTTGACCGTCACAACTGACCATTACACATGACTGTGTCTCATCGAACCAGCAAAGTCGACCGTCACAACGAACCTGCATAGTTGACCGTCACAAACAGACCAGCGCAGCAAATTGTCACAGCTGAACGTCAGAACTTAACATACAGAACTTATAATTACCTATATGAGCCAGAACTGATCATTGGAACTTTAAACACCACAGTGTTACCACTAGTTGAGATGGTCATTTGTGATGGACAGGTGTGATGGACAGGCATTTGTGGTGGAGAGTTGTGGTTAGTTTGCCGTTGTTATGGACAGTTTTGGTTGACAGCTGTGGCTGAGAGTTGTGATGGGCAGTTCGTCAGAACATCGCTACAACTGGTTTTCTGAATTTATTATTATAAATAACCGTCAGAACGTAACGCCACGTAATGTGACAGTTGACACACACACACACACACACACACACACACACACACACACACACAACCAATACAGCCAATCACCACAGATGACCAACGCAGCTGACACACCACAACTACCCAGTGCAACCAATGGACCACAATTGTCCATCACAGCTGACCACCTGAACTCTCCATCATCTCAGACCATCACAACTGTCCATCACAACTGTCCGTCACATCTTTCTTTCACCTCAGACCATCACAACTGTCCATCACAACTGTCCATCACAACTGTCCGTCACATCTTTCTTTCACCTCAGACCATCACAACTGTCCATCACAACTGTCCATCACAACTGTCCGTCACATCTTTCCTTCACCTCAGACCATCATAACTGTCCATTACAACTGTCCATCATATCTTTCCTTCACCTCAGACCATCATAACTGTCCATTACAACTGTCCATCAAATCTTTCCATCACAATAGGCCACCACAACTCCTCATCACAACTGTCCGCCACTAATGACCAATCCAACTGCCCATCGCAACTTTCCGTCATAACTGTCCACCTCAAATGGTTAACACAAGTAATCAGTACAACTCTCCATTATAGCTGTCCATCACAACTTCATCCAAATATCCGCCATAACCGTCAGTCCCTACTGTCCGTCTTAACTGTCGAATACAACTGTCGACCACAACCTTTCACCACTATTGTCCATCAGATATGTCGTTTTACATCTGCCTATCACAACCACAACTGTCCATCATAACTGTCAGCCACATCTCTCGACCGCAGAGACCCACCACAAGAGTCTATCACAACTGCCCACCACAACTGCCTCTCCATAACAACTCTCCACGACAACTTTATCAACTGTCCACTACAAATGACCATCTCAACTAACCATCACAACTGTCTACCACATCTATCACAAATGTCCATCACAACTGTCAACTACAAATGGCCATCGCAATTGTCCATCACAACTGTCCACACTACCACCCACCACAGTTGTCCACACTACCACCCACCACAGTTGTCCACACTACCACCCACCACAGTTGTCCACACTACCACCCACCACAGTTGTCCACACTACCACCCACCACAGTTGTCCACACTACCACCCACCACAGTTGTCCACACTACCACCCACCACAGTTGTCCACACTACCACCCACCACAGTTGTCCACACTACCACCCACCACAGTTGTCCACACTACCACCCACCACAGTTGTCCACACTACCACCCACCACAGTTGTCCACACTACCACCCACCACAGTTGTCCACACTACCACCCACCACAGTTGTCCACACTACCACCCACCACAGTTGTCCACACTACCACCCACCACAGTTGTCCACACTACCACCCACCACAGTTGTCCACACTACCACCCACCACAGTTGTCCACACTACCACCCACCACAGTTGTCCACACTACCACCCACCACAGTTGTCCACACTACCACCCACCACAGTTGTCCACACTACCACCCACCACAGTTGTCCACACTACCACCCACCACAGTTGTCCACACTACCACCCACCACAGTTGTCCACACTACCACCCACCACAGTTGTCCACACTACCACCCACCACAGTTGTCCACACTACCACCCACCACAGTTGTCCACACTACCACCCACCACAGTTGTCCACACTACCACCCACCACAGTTGTCCACACTACCACCCACCACAGTTGTCCACACTACCACCCACCACAGTTGTCCATCACAACTCTCCATCCTAGCTGTCAGCTGCAACTCGGTACCATAACTACCCACCACAACTGTTCACTACAACTGATTATCACAACATTTTATTACAACTGTTCATCACAACTCCGCTTCAACTATCACAACTGCCCATTAAAACCATCCATCACAGTTTTCCACTCAACTAACAACCACAAATGTCTATCACAACCGTCTACCACAACTGCCCTACACAACCGTTCATCACAACCGTCCAGTGCAACTGTCCACCACATTCGTCCATCACAGCTCTCCACCACAAATGATCCTCACAACTGTCCATCACAACTGTCCACCACAACTGTCTATAACAGCTGTCCACCGCAACTGTCTATAACAGCTGTCCACCGCAACTGTCTATAACAGCTGTCCACCACAACTGTCTATAACAGCTGTCCACCACAACTGTCTATAACAGCTGTCCACCACAACTGTCTATAACAGCTGTCCACCGCAACTGTCTATAACAGCTGTCCACCGCAACTGTCTATAACAGCTGTCCACCACAACTGTCTATAACAGCTGTCCACCGCAACTGTCTATAACAGCTGTCCACCACAACTGTCTATAACAGCTGTCCACCACAACTGTCTATAACAGCTGTCCACCGCAACTGTCCACCACAAATGTCCAACACAGCTCTCAACCACAAATGATCCTCGAAACTGTCCATAACTACTGTTCTTCACAACTGTTCATAACAGCTGTCCACCACAACTGAAAATCACAAATGTTCATCACAACTCTCCACCACAACTGACAAATACATGCTCACTATAACTCTCTTCCACAAATGTCTATCACAATAGTCCAACACAACCGTCCATCAGAACTGTAAACCGCAACTATCCAACAACAGCTGTCCACCACAACTCTCCACCACAACTCTCCACCACAACTGTTCACTACAACTCTCCACCACAACTCTCCACCACAACTCTCCACCACAATTGTTCACTACAACTGTCCACCACAACTCTCCACCACAACTGTCCACCACAAGGAACCATCGCAACTGGCCACCTTAACAGACACCCAGGACCAGTGATGCGATCGTTAGACCATCCAGGTGTTAGCAGTGGCCGCTCTTACCTCACGTCTGGGCTGCCTCCCCAGCTACTGCTACTGACCTGAGACGGTAGCCAGCCCTTCACCCAGGTCGTGGTGGTTGTGGGTACAGCTCTACATGTAGGTTCAGCAGGTCACAGGTCCAACATGCTGCACAAACTCAGGAGGTTCAGGTGTTCTGGTATCGCCTGGTGACTGCTCCTGGTCATAAGGACAAGTGGTATTCATGATCACATCTTAAGAACAGACATGATGCCTTGTGGTTATGCTGACCGTGACGCGTTCACAGACCGTCATGGGTCAAGCGGCAGTCGTTCCACCGTCAATCTTGCTGTTCATCTTCCCTTACTGTGTGGTCTTGTATCTCCCCTCATGATGTGAACATTACACGAAAGTGCACTTGGAACTTATCGTGTTTCATTTCCCTGTGTAAGAAAAAGGAATATATATATATATATATATATATATATATATCAAGGATATATATATATATATATATATATATATATATATATATATATATATATATATATATATATATATATATATCCTTGATTTTGGTTTATTATATATGAAAGGAAAACAATGCCTCATTATCGATAAATTTGGGTATGCTGGTGAGCACCTGGTCCATTTTCCACTCTGGTGGATCTGTATTATGGAACTGAATGCAGATGTCGATACGAGGGAAGCCTACAAACTCTCGTACCTTTTTACGAAACGTATTGTAAAAGTCGACGTGGTTGTACATGCCCTTGTAAGTACGGCCGTTTGCCGCGTAGTTTGAGATTCGGATGACGTTTGAGTTCATTCCTACCCAACCACGGTGAAGCCTACGAAGTCTGGGGCGCTGGCGAGTTCGGACGCCAAGCATCAGTTTGGTTCGCTGTCGAGTTCGAGCTCCAGGTACCCTAACTGTGAACCATATCCTGTATGGATTCATCTCCTGGACAATGAACCTCTGGGAAATGACACCCATCCCCTCCCTCCTTTCCCGGCACTGGCTACACAACATCATCAATTACTCAATGTCTCTCGAGAGATATGAAGGAGTCAGAGATGTTATGACCACGAGACAGAGATGGTCGACTCATCTCTCAGCGTCTCGATCATGAGCGTCCGAACGCCACAGGATATATTCCACAGCGGTGCGAGACTGCGCCAGGCTTCCCCTATAGACCCATGATAGATGGATGTATTGGCAGGAATCCAAATCAATTTACTTTAACCAGGGTAATGGTGTTTCACCAGCCAGTTTACACGCAGGTCCTGCCAGTGGCGGCGGTGACCAACTGCCCAATTTTCATATTTCAAGCTTCGGACGCAGCCAAGGAGCTTTCCAGATATGATCTTTAATGCTAGATTTGAGGGACAGTTTATATATATATATATATATATATATATATATATATTTTTTTTTTTTTTCTTTTTTATACTTTGTCGCTGTCTCCCGCGTTTGCGAGGTAGCGCAAGGAAACAGACGAAAGAAATGGCCCAACCCACCCCCATACACATGTATATACATACGTCCACACACGCAAATATACATACCTACACAGCTTTCCATGGTTTACCCCAGACGCTTCACATGCCTTGATTCAATCCACTGACAGCACGTCAACCCCGGTATACCACATCGCTCCAATTCACTCTATTCCTTGCCCTCCTTTCACCCTCCTGCATGTTCAGGCCCCGATCACACAAAATCTTTTTCACTCCATCTTTCCACCTCCAATTTGGTCTCCCTCTTCTCCTCGTTCCCTCCACCTCCGACACATATATCCTCTTGGTCAATCTTTCCTCACTCATTCTCTCCATGTGCCCAAACCACTTCAAAACACCCTCTTCTGCTCTCTCAACCACTCTCATTTTATTTCCACACATCTCTCTTACCCTTACGTTACTCACTCGATCAAACCACCTCACACCACACATTGTCCTCAAACATCTCATTTCCAGCACATCCATCCTCCTGCGCACAACTCTATCCATAGCCCACGCCTCGCAACCATACAACATTGTTGGAACCACTTTTCCTTCAAACATACCAATTTTTGCTTTCCGAGATAATGTTCTCGACTTCCACACATTCTTCAAGGCCCCCAGAATTTTCGCCCCCTCCCCCACCCTATGATCCACTTTCGCTTCCATGGTTCCATCCGCTGCCAGATCCACTCCCAGATATCTAAAACACTTCACTTCCTCCAGTTTTTCTCCATTCAAACTCACCTCCCAATTGATTTGACCCTCAACCCTACTGTACCTAATAACCTTGCTCTTATTCACATTTACTCTTAACTTTCTTCTTCCACACACTTTACCAAACTCAGTCACCAGCTTCTGCAGTTTCTCACATGAATCAGCCACCAGCGCTGTATCATCAGCGAACAACAACTGACTCACTTGCCAAGCTCTCTCATCCCCAACAGACTTCATACTTGCCCCTCTTTCCAAAACTCTTGCATTCACCTCCCTAACAACCCCATCCATAAACAAATTAAACAACCATGGAGACATCACACACCCCTGCCGCAAACCTACATTCACTGAGAACCAATCACTTTCCTCTCTTCCTACACGTACACATGCCTTACATCCTCGATAAAAACTTTTCACTGCTTCTAACAACTTTCCTCCCACACCATATATTCTTAATACCTTCCACAGAGCATCTCTATCAACTCTATCATATGCCTTCTCCAGATCCATAAATGCTACATACAAATCCATTTGGTTTTCTAAGTATTTCTCACATACATTCTTCAAAGCAAACACCTGATCCACACATCCTCTACCACTTCTGAAACCACACTGCTCTTCCCCAATCTGATGCTCTGTACATGCCTTCACCCTCTCAATCAATACCCTCCCATATAATTTACCAGGAATACTCAACAAACTTATACCTCTGTAATTTGAGCACTCACTCTTATCCCCTTTGCCTTTGTACAATGGCACTATGCACGCATTCCGCCAATCCTCAGGCACCTCACCATGAGTCATACATACATTAAATAACCTTACCAACCAGTCAACAATACAGTCACCCCCTTTTTTAATAAATTCCACTGAAATACCATCCAAACCTGCTGCCTTGCCGGCTTTCATCTTCCGCAAAGCTTTCACTACCTCTTCTCTGTTTACCAAATCATTTTCCCTAACCCTCTCACTTTGCACACCACCTCGACCAAAACACCCTAAATCTGCCACTCTATCATCAAACACATTCAACAAACCTTCAAAATACTCACTCCATCTCCCTCTCACATCACCACTACTTGTTATCACCTCACCATTTGCGCCCTTCACTGAAGTTCCCATTTGCTCCCTTGTCTTACGCACTTTATTTACCTCCTTCCAGAACATCTTTTTATTCTCCCTAAAATTTAATGATACTCTCTCACTCCAACTCTCATTTGCCCTTTTTTTCACCTCTTGCACCTTTCTCTTGACCTCCTGTCTCTTTCTTTTATACATCTCCCACTCAATTTTATTTTTTCCCTGCAAAAATCGTCCAAATGCCTCTCTCTTCTCTTTCACTAATACTCTTACTTCTTCATCCCACCACTCCCTACCCTTTCTAATCAACCCACCTCCCACTCTTCTCATGCCACAAGCATCTTTTGCGCAATCCATCACTGATTCCCTAAATACATCCCATTCCTTGTAGATTTATGTGCTGAAAAAGGACTGATGATTGGGAATACCTGGTTTAAAAAGCGAGATATACATAAGTATACTTATGTAAGTAGGAGAGATGGCCAGAGAGCGTTATTGGATTACGTGTTAATTGACAGGCGTGCGAAAGAGAGACTTTTGGATGTTAATGTGCTGAGAGGTGCAACTGGAGGGATGTCTGATCATTATCTTGTGGAGGCTAAGGTGAAGATTTGTATGGGTTTTCAGAAAAGAAGAGTGAATGTTGGGGTGAAGAGGGTGGTGAGAGTAAGTGAGCTTGAGAAGGAGACCTGTGTGACGAAGTACCAGGAGAGACTGAGTACAGAATGGAAAAAGGTGAGAATATATATATATATATATATATATATATATATATATATATATATATATATATATATATAAGTGAGTGTGCACTTTCATAGAGCATATAATGCCCTCTAACAGCAAGGATTCGAACCGCAACCATTTGTGTGGGATCTGGGTACTCAGCTCCCACACAGTTTGTAGCTGTTCTAATCCTTGCTGTTGATTGTTATATATATATGTATATATATATATATATATATATATATATATATATATATATCTGTAGCTGCTGGGTAGATTTCAGCGTGTCAGTGCGTCTCTGTGGCTCTCACGCAGGGAGTTACGGTGGTCGGCTAACAGGACCTGTCAACACTGGTTTGGTTCACAGATCCTTAAGGAGCACCGGGCTGGCATCCCTCATCCACCACCCGAAGGACGCTCTCAGTAAGGGGTCACTTCCCTTGGATGCATATATATATATATATATATATATATATATATATATATATATATATATATATATATTTTTTTTTTTTTTTTTTTTTTCTTTTGCCGCTGTCTCCCGCGTTTGCGAGGTAGCGCAAGGAAACAGACGAAAGAAATGGCCCAACCCACCCCTATACACATGTCTTGATTCAATCCACTGACAGCACGTCAACCCCGGTTTACCACATCGCTCCAATTCACTCTATTCTTTGCCCTCCTTTCACCCTCCTGCATGTTCAGGCCCCGATCACACAAAATCTTTTTCACTCCATCTTTCCACCTCCAATTTGGTCTCCCTCTTCTCCTCGTTCCCTCCACCTCCGACACATATATCCTCTTGGTCAATCTTTCCTCACTCATTCTCTCCATGTGACCAAACCATTTCAAAACACCCTCTTCTGCTCTCTCAACCACGCTCTTTTTATTTCCACACATCTCTCTTACCCTTACATTACTCACTCGATCAAACCACCTCACACCACACATTGTCCTCAAACATCTCATTTCCAGCACATCCATCCTCCTGCGCACAACTCTATCCATAGTCCACGCCTCGCAACCATACAACATTGTTGGAACCACTATTCCTTCAAGCATACCCATTTTTGCTTTCCGAGATAATGTTCTCGACTTCCACACATTCTTCAAGGCTCCCAGAATTTTCGCCCCCTCCCCCACCCTATGATCAACTTCCGCTTCCATGGTTCCATCCGCTGCCAGATCCACTCCCAGATATCTAAAACACTTCACTTCCTCCAGTTTTTCTCCATTCAAACTCACCTCCCAATTGAATTGACCCTCAACCCTACTGTACCTAATAACCTTGCTCTTATTCACATTTACTCTTAACTTTCTTCTTTCACACACTTTACCAAACTGAGTCACCAGCTTCTGCAGTTTCTCACATGAATCAGCCACCAGCGCTGTATCATCAGCGAACAACAACTGACTCACTTCCCAAGCTCTCTCATCCACAACAGACTTCATACTTGCCCCTCTTTCCAAAACTCTTGCATTCACCTCCCTAACAACCCCATCCATAAACAAATTAAACAACCATGGAGACATCACACACCCCTGCCGCAAACCTACATTCACTGAGAACCAATCACTTTCCTCTGTTCTTACACGTACACATGCCTTACATCCTTGATAAAAACTTTTCACTGCTTCTAACAACTTGCCTCCCACACCATATATTCTTAATACCTTCCACAGAGCATCTCTATCAACTCTATCATATGCCTTCTCCAGATCCATAAATGCTACATACAAATCCATTTGCTTTTCTAAGTATTTCTCACATACATTCTTCAAAGCAAACACCTGATCCACACATCCTCTACCACTTCTGAAACCACACTGCTCTTCCCCAATCTGATGCTCTGTACATGCCTTCACCCTCTCAGTCAATACCCTCCCATATAATTTGCCAGGAATACTCAACAAACTTATACCTCTGTAATTTGAGCACTCACTCTTATCCTCTTTGCCTGTGTACAATGGCACTATGCACGCATTCCGCCAATCCTCAGGCACCTCACCATGAGTCATACATACATTAAATAACCTTACCAACCAGTCAACAATACAGTCACCCCCTTTTTTAATAAATTCCACTGCAATACCATCCAAACCTGCTGCCTTGCCGGCTTTCATCTTCCGCAAAGCTTTTACTACCTCTTCTCTGTTTACCAACTCATTTTCCCTAACCTTCGCACTTTGCACACCACCTCGACCAAAACACCCTATATCTGCCACTATATCATCAAACACATTCAACAAACCTTCAAAATACTCACTCCATCTCCTTCTCACATCACCACTACTTGTTATCACCTCCCCATTTGCGCCCTTCACTGAAGTTCTCATTTGCTCCCTTGTCTTATATATATATATATATATATATATATATATATATATATATATATATATATGGAGAAAAACTGGAGGAAGTGAAGTGTTTTAGATATCTGGGAGTGGATCTGTCAGCGGATGGAATCATGGAAGCGGAAGTGGATCATAGGGTGGGGGAGGGGGCGAAAATTTTGGGAGCCTTGAAAAATGTGTGGAAGTCGAGAACATTATCTCGGAAAGCAAAAATGGGTATGTTTGAAGGAATAGTGGTTCCAACAATGTTGTATGGTTGCGAGGCGTGGGCTATGGATAGAGTTGTGCGCAGGAGGATGGATGTGCTGGAAATGAGATGTTTGAGGACAATGTGTGGTGTGAGGTGGTTTGATCGAGTAAGTAACGTAAGGGTAAGAGAGATGTGTGGAAATAAAAAGAGCGTGGTTGAGAGAGCAGAAGAGGGTGTTTTGAAATGGTTTGGGCACATGGAGAGAATGAGTGAGGAAAGATTGACCAAGAGGATATATGTGTCGGAGGTGGAGGGAACGAGGAGAAGAGGGAGACCAAATTGGAGGTGGAAAGATGGAGTGAAAAAGATTTTGTGTGATCGGGGCCTGAACATGCAGGAGGGTGAAAGGAGGGCAAGGAATAGAGTGAATTGGAGCGATGTGGTATACAGGGGTTGACGTGCTGTCAGTGGATTGAATCAAGGCATGTGAAGCGTCTGGGGTAAACCATGGAAAGCTGTGTAGGTATGTATATTTGCTTGTGTGGACGTGTGTATGTACGTGTGTATGGGGGTTGGGCCATTTCTTTCGTCTGTTTCCTCGCGCTACCTCGCAAACGCGGGAGACAGCGACAAAGTATAAAAAAAAAAAAATATATATATATATATATATATATATTATCCCTGGGGATAGGGGAGAAAGAATACTTCCCACGTATTCCCTGCGTGTCGTAGAAGGCGACTAAAAGGGGAGGGAGCGGGGGGCTGGAAATCCTCCCCTCTCGTTTTTTTTTTAATTTTCCAAAAGAAGGAACAGAGAATTGGGCCAGGTGAGGGTATTACCTCAAGACCCAGTCCTCTGTTCTTAACGCTACCTCGCTAATGCGGGAAATGGCGAATAGTTTGAAAGAAAGAAGAAGAATATATATATATATATATATATATATATATATATATATATATATATATATATATATATATATATATATATATATATATATATGAAACGACCCACATATCCCAAAATTAACGACCCCCACATCCCCTATATGTCGTAAAAGACGGCTAAGATGGGCGGGAGAAGGAGGGGCTGGAAACTCTCCCCATCTTCTCACTGACGAAAAAAAAAATGAACAAGAAAGAGCAAAGGCAGGAAGGAATAGTGCTCGGTGAAGGTTCAGGCTGGAACGTCTGGATATGCGTGAGTGTAGCCAGGATGATGAGAAAAGGAGAGAGAGGCAGCAGATACATCTGGTGAGAGGGACCTGGATGTTCTGACTTTGAGTTATACTAAACTCAAGGAGGAAAAGAAAAGAATCATTTGGGAGGGTGGAATGGGTAAAGTCTGAGGTTAGTGTAGAAGTAAGAACAAAGGAACGGGTGGCAATTCTGTTGAAAATTAGCTGTGGACATCTGTTAAAGTAGTGCAAAGGAGTGATGATTTTTGGCTACTGTTTTTTATGAGCTGTCTGCACGTGTGACCATCCTTAAAGGCTTGCCGCGAGGCACGTGGCTCCCTGCTGCTTGTACGCAGTTTCTGTGTGAAGACCGACCACTCAAGAATTACCATTATGTTACCTTCTAAGTCGTTCGAACAGCTGGACTTTGAAAGTATCTGTCTCCTTCTGACTTTCCTTCATCGCATAACATTTCTCCCTCTCAGTGTCAGGTCTACACATACCTGCGGAGGGCTGGTTAATTTCTACTTTCTTTTCTTGTCGCTGTTTATCGTTCATCCGAGATGGCCTTTGATTGGAATATTGTCGACTGTGTCATTTGGTCACTCAATAAATAGGAAAAGAAGTATGGATGAGAATTAAAGTAGATTACGAAAGTCGGGTGATTTTCAGTTTCGTATCTAGTAGCGATAGGAGTGAGGAAGAGAGGCGAATCTTTTGGAAGGAGTTGAGTGAATGTTTCAGCAGTACCCCCAGTGTTGCCCTCCATGCCTTCCTTACCCTAGGGTGACCCACCACTCCTTTCTTACCCCAGGACGGCCCATCACTCCTTCCTTTCATAGCCTACTACACCTTCCTTAACCCAGGACGGCCCACCAGATTTTCTTACTTTAGAACAGCTTACCACACCTTTACAGACCGCCAAATTTTCCTTACCCCAGAACAACCCACCACGCCCTCTGTACCTCAAGGTGGCCCGCCACACCTTAACTAAGTTACATTTAGAGCTAATCACAAGAGAATAAATCTACACGTACGGACAGGTGTGATTAACATATCTGTACATGACTGTCATATGACAAGGTGTTGGGTGACGTACAGATATGTATGTAGACTTGAACCTCGCAAGTAGAACGACTTGAAGCCTGAGCTGGACAGTACGACGCTTGGATGTGAAGACGTCATCAAAAGCCAGACCCTTATATCGAAGGGTCGTAATGTCTTGTTCAAGGGTCGTAACTCCTGTATGGCTGACATACATTATCATACGATGACTTAACCTTCGTGAGTTAATATTGCATTCTGCCAGCCGATATGTTTCTTACCCGTGGAGGTGAAGAACCCCCGTCTATATTTGTCTCTGAAATATCTTAAAGAAAGCAAAAAGACTCGCGTAAATCTTACAGTGAAGGAGCTTCTGGTATTAGCCAAGGACAATATCTGTGCGTTGCTGTTTTTGGTCGTTCGCTTCACCACATCCCAACTTTCCCCTGGGTTCACGAACGACTTCGAATCCGTTATGCATATTTTACTTCACGTGACTTCTAGACGTTTGGATGACTTAGTAACTTTAATGAAATATATATCATACGACTGGCAGCAGTGTGAGCAGTGAGAGAATCATATGTTATTTATTGTCTCGTGGGGACAATATTTCCACAAAATAAACGTTCTCATTGATTCTCTGATCATTATGACCTTTGAAATGATAACAGGGGACGTAGGGGAGAGAGGGAGTGATTTGGAGAGGGGAGCGAACATAAGAGAGTGGAGGGAGAGGGTGGGAACAGCAGTGCAGAAAGGGAGACAGTGCGAAAGAAAATGGGGTATGTGGGTGAGAAATTAGGGAAGTGAGAGGAAAGAAACGAAGAAAGGGAGAGAGAGAGAGAGAGAGAGAGAGAGAGAGAGAGAGAGAGAGAGAGAGAGAGAGTAAAGGGGGAAACAATGGCGAGAGATGAGAGAGAGGAGGGAGTGAGGGGGCAAAGGGAGACAATGGGAGGGACGAGATATAGAGACGATGATAAACGGCTTCAGAGAGACTTTATCTCCCCCCAACTGACTCAACGCTTCAGCCTCTTTTTTGAGGGGTGTGGGGGTTGGAATAGGTACCTCCGTGTGAAATATATCCCCTCATGGATGTGAAATATGTACCCCAGGAGTGTGAAATATGTACCTCCAGGGCACACATATGAACGAAAATAGTACTGAGCCGTTTTCTCTCTATAGGATTCTTGTGCCGCGTAGTGCACAGTGCTGCGCCTAGCAGGTACTAGCCAATATGCCGACCCCCGGGAAGCCTGTGGGTAAACATAATTGTGCCACAATGAATTGCACGTAACCACGTCAACAAGGGTCAGAAATTACCCCAGTTGTCATTCCTGGTGAAGACGAGTTTGAGTCTTGATCACTCGTTTCATATTTTCGTTGCAAAAGATGAAAGAAATAAAAAAACATAACATCAAAACCTGACAGAGAACAAGTTGACGGCTCACCCACCACTGGCTGACCAGGGTGGGAGAATATCATCCACGCACGTCCTCCGTACACTCCCCATGTTGTGGTAGTCACCCCAGGAGGGAGGAAGAACCAGGACCCAGACACAGGACGATCGTGCGCGGCGGCTGTGAGGCGAGCACTTCCAGCGATCTCAGTCCATGTGTTGAAGATCTTCTGTATTCATGAATATCAAAAGTGCTCAGTTCGTTTTTCGGTTGTCTTCAATTCGTTTTCAGTTAAGAGTGTTCATCCCGTTTTCGGTTGTGTTCAGCTCGTTTTCAGTTAAGAATGTTCAGCCCGTATTCGGTTGTGTTCAGCTCGTTTTCAGCAAGAGTGTTCAGCCTGTTTTCAGTTGTGTTCAGTTCGTTTTCTGTTAAGAACGTTCAGCCCGTTTTCGGTTGTGTTCAGTTTGTTTTCTGTTAAGAATGCTCAGCCCGTTTTCGGTTGTGTTCAGTTCGTTTTCAGTTAAGAGCGTTCAGCCCGTTTTCGGTTGTGTTCAGCTCGTTTTCAGTTAAGAATGTTCAGCCCGTTTTCGGTTATGTTCAATTCGTTTTCTGTTAAGAATGTTCAGCCCGTTTTCGGTTGTGTTCAGTTCGTTTTCAGTTAAGAGTGTTCAGCCCATTTTCGGTTGTGTTCAGTTTGTCTTCACTCATGTTCAAGTTAGTTCTCAGTTCAGAGAGCTTGGGCTTATTTTCAGTTATGAGTGTTCAGGTTCGTTTCCAGTTATGAGTGTTCAGGTTCGTTTCCAATTAAGTGTGTCCAGTTCGTTTTCAGAGAATTATTCCGTTCGCTTTTCAAATATAGTTGGCTCTTCAAAATGTACTTTGGGAGCGGAATGGCGGCACTTCACCAAGTGGTCACTTATGAGAGAGCGGGTCGGAGGAGGTGGGTGGGAGGTGAATGTGATTACTGGAAATATGTGTTGCGCAGCTCACACAACGTAACGCTCCTCGAAATAACAAATTTACAGTATATTCAGCTGAATTTTTCCCACACAAATATACTACGAATTATCTTATATGTTTAATGAAATACGATATATCCGTTTTACACATTTTCTTGCAATGTTTTAAATAGCAAGTGATCGAGCGCAGAGATTTTCCTGTGATCTGTCGCAATTTGCTTCTGAAGATGTGCTGAAATACACGAAAGCGCTTGCGCAAATGTTCCTTCTTTGATTTGTCCTTTGTGGTTTACAAGTCCATCTGTGATTGTCACGTGTCTACTTTGTGATTACGCCATACAAATATCATTTATCATAAACTGCTTATTCAGCATTTATCAGTTTCTTGCTGGTGTTCTCAACTTGTCTAACTATTCTCTTAAACTGAGCAGGTAGATCACCAAAGAGCTGGCCAAGGTTCATAGCAGGGTAGAAACAGAGTCAAGTCGTAATCAGTAGTGTAAATCCTCTTAGGTACACAGTAAACACAGAAACCAGTAGTGTAATCCTTTTTAGATACATAGCAACACAACACAACACAACGTTTCGTGATTCGTGTCATATTTTCAGGTGCAGGGGCGGTAAGGTATGGTTTAGGTTGATACATAAAAATCAAAGATCAAAGGAAAAATCACTGACCAATGAGAGATGAATGCGTTAGACAGCTACTCCCTTGTTTGACCAATGAAAACTGGCCGAGTTAGGTCCGTGTGACGTCAGCAGTTCTCGTCTCGCTTTCGTTGGGACATGTTTGACTTTGAGCACTTGACGTATACGGCCTCGAGGACGGTGGTGTCTTCGGTCTCCCACTTTGTAAATACACGAAAGACGTAGGGAAAATATCATGATGGTCGTGCTCATATATGAGGAACGGGGCGTGCAGCACTCATGTGGGCGCTCGAATCCGCATTAGGCAAGACTCTTCAGGTGAGTCTCCGGTCTTGGTGCTGGGTTGTTTTGAAGGAAGAGATGTGTTGTTTTCTTGCTCGGGTAATGGATCATGAAACTTATTTTCTGGTCGTTGTTGGTAGGCCTCAAATTGTGTTGATTATGCCCTTGATCACACACGTTCGTCCAATTTGTATGAAGTAGGCATGAAGGCCTTGTGGTGATGGCTGATGTAGAGGCGTCTGGTACGATCGTTGTCTTGGTGGTTCCCTCGGTGTCATCTCTCCAGGGTCTTGCGAAGAGGGTATCCACTTGTTACCTGGGACCTGAGTGACGTGGTCTAGTCCTGGATTGGTAGAGGTCCACGACGAGCAGTGGGTTGCGGCTCTCCTCACATAAGCATTCATGGTGGAGGCCGTGCACCGCTGGGGACACTCATTCTTGCCCTTCAGACAGAGTCCAGGATTGGTGGCCGCTGCTGCCGTCTCTCAGCAGACAAAGAGACTGGCTAAATGTGGTCCAAAAGACTACAAGAAACATACCTTACCCAGAAACAGGACTTGTCCCAGACGACTCTCAAAATGGGAGTGACTAGAGAGGGACATTTTCTCTACTTTTAGTGTAAACAGAGAAAAAATGCCCCAGCTGGTCACTTCATACAGAAATATTTGATTTTATTATAGACATTCGTTTAGACATATTCATTTTACCGTATGAGACATGTTCATTTAGACATAACTGACAAGTCATATTTTAGTAAGAAATATTCGCTTTCATGAAATGTTCTTTTCATTTGAAATAATTTCCTGCCAGTTGGCTGTTCATTTCATACATATTTGCTTTCTCTGTACAGTGGAACGCCACCATTTTGATACTACAGTTGCGAACGCCTCCACGAAATTGTTCTAGTCGTTTAATATCTGTCATGATAAATTACTTCTACTGATCACCCATTCGTCCGTATCTGCCCTGAGGGACATGTAATTTTTCCAGTGAGTTCCAAGGCCATTCTACCAGAGGGTCACATGCCGATGTATTACGTACTTTTTCGTACGCTTACCAGAGAGGACAAAGTGTGTACAATGTCGCTCCTGGCTACAGGCTGGACCCAATGTTGGGTTTATGGGGATTTTATCCATTATTTGTGCCATATTCCACCCGCATCGACCATCGATTTTATCATTTATTTGCGCTATAGTTCACCCATGTGGGCCATCCAGCCTAGTGACCTATCGTCACAGTACCCACGTCTGCTGGTAGGTGGCTCTCGCACACTGACATGACCACTAAATCCTTTTTTTCCCCCACTTGTTTTTCTTTGATATCACCCCATTGTGTGTAAACTATGGACCCCATTGGTGTGTGATATATACCCCTGCTGTGTGAAATATGACCCCCCAGTGGTGTGAATTATGTACCCATATGAAGTGAATTATGTACCTTCGTGGTGTGTTATACTTAAACGTGTGATATATATCCTCCAGTTGTGTGAGATAAACATATACTCCAATTGTATGTAATAGTATGTGTCTAAATATCACACCTCATTGGTGTGTAATATTTATCCCTTCGGTGTGAAGATTGTACCCCAGTGTGCAATATGTACCACATTAATAACAAATGAGCCCAAGTTTTGTGAAATACGCATCACCCGGGTGGTGCTGGTGAGGGAGGTCACTCTGGGGTAGTGATAGTGGGTGTTGGTACCAGGGGAAGGAGGTCACTCTGGGGTAGTGAAAGTGGGTGTTGGTACCAGGGGAAGGAGGTCACTCTGGGGTAATGATAGTGGATGTTGGTACCAGGGGAGGGAGGTCACTCTGGGGTAATGATAGTGGGTGTTGGTACCAGGGGAGGGAGGTCACTCTGGGGTAATGATAGTGGGTGTTGGTACCAGGGAGGGAGGGTCACTCTGGGGTAGTGAAAGTGGGTGTTGGTACCAGGGAGGGAGGGAGGTCACTCTGGGATAGTGAAAGTGGGTGTTGGTACCAGGGGAAGGAGGTCACTCTGGGGTAGTGAAAGTGGGTGTTGGTACCAGGGGAAGGAGGTCACTCTGGGGTAGTGATAGTGGGTGTTGGTACCAGGGGAAGGAGGTCACTCTGGGGTAGTGAAAGTGGGTGTTGGTACCAGGGGAAGGAGGTCACTCTGGGGTAGTGATAGTGGGTGTTGGTACCAGGGAGGGAGGTCACTCTGGGGTAGTGAAAGTGGGTGTTGGTACCAGGGGAAGGAGGTCACTCTGGGGTAGTGAAAGTGGGTGTTGGTACCAGGGGAAGGAGGTCACTCTGGGGTAGTGATAGTGGGTGTTGGTACCAGGGGAAGGAGGTCACTCTGGGGTAGTGAAAGTGGGTGTTGGTACCAGGGGAAGGAGGTCACTCTGGGGTAGTGATAGTGGGTGTTGGTACCAGGGGAAGGAGGTCACTCTGGGGTAGTGAAAGTGGGTGTTGGTACCAGGGGAAGGAGGTCACTCTGGGGTAGTGATAGTGGGTGTTGGTACCAGGGGAAGGAGGTCACTCTGGGGTAGTGATAGTGGGTGTTGGTACCAGGGAGGGAGGTCACTCTGGGGTAGTGAAAGTGGGTGTTGGTACCAGGGAGGGAGGGTCACTCTGGGGTAGTGATAGTGGGTGTTGGTACCAGGGAGGGAGGGTCACTCTGGGGTAGTGATAGTGGGTGTTGGTACCAGGGGAAGGAGGTCACTCTGGGGTAGTGATAGTGGGTGTTGGTACCAGGGGAAGGAGGTCACTCTGGGGTAGTGAAAGTGGGTGTTGGTACCAGGGGAAGGAGGTCACTCTGGGGTAGTGATAGTGGGTGTTGGTACCAGGGAGGGAGGTCACTCTGGGGTAGTGATAGTGGGTGTTGGTACCAGGGAGGGAGGGTCACTCTGGGGTAGTGATAGTGGGTGTTGGTACCAGGGAGGGAGGGAGGTCACTCTGGGGTAGGGATGCATCCCTGGTTGTAAAATCCAACCCTCAGATGTAGTAAACAATTTACATTTCACTTAAGTTGTAATGCATAACAACTTCGACACAACTACTTTTTTTTCTTTTTTTAATAATCTCGATCATATTTACAACGGTGGCACTTCATATCAGTGGCAACACGCCACACTGACAACACTGAGCATTAACAACATTTACATGCCATTTCCCTCAGTGACCATGCAACATAAAACATCATGTGAATAGCATCATACGTAACCATTGCCCATGTTTAATGTTCACACGTGGAAAACAATACAATAACCATCAACACTCATTTATGTACCTTTCCGGCTGGCAACATCCCTACACATATGCCAACATGTGTGTCGCTGTGCGTGTGTGTGTGTGTGTGTGTGTGTGTGTGTGTGTGTGTGTGTGTGTTGCCACTGACAGACCCGTTCCCTAGTGTTCCACACCACCCAGAACTCGCCTCCGGGGAGACGAGCGAGGGGAAAATTCATAATTGGCAATGATTGAATTTCAGGCAGGCATAGTCGTGGGGTCTGTGTGAGTCATGTTCATACAGAGCAGGGCTACTGTGAGTGTGTGTGAGTCATGTTCATACAGAGCAGGGCTACTGTGAGTGTGTGTGAGTCATGTTCATACAGAGCAGGGCTACTGTGAGTGTGTGTGAGTCATGTTCATACAGAGCAGGGCTACTGTGAGTGTGTGTGAGTCATGTTCATACAGGGCTGGGTTACTGTGAGTGTGTGCGAGTCATGTTCATACAGAGCTGGGCTACTGTGAGTGTGTGTGTCATGTTCATACCGAGCAGGGCTACAGTGAGTGTGAGTGTCAATGTTCATACAGGGTTGGGCTACTGTGAGTGTGTGTGAGTCATGTTCATACAGGGCTGGGTTACTGTGAGTGTGTGTGAGTCATGTTCATACAGGGCTGGGTTACTGTGAGTGTGTGCGAGTCATGTTCATACAGGGCTGGCTACTGTGAGTTTGTGTGAGTCATCTTCATACAGGGCTGGGTTACTGTGAGTGTGTGTGAGTCATGTTCATACAGAGCAGGGCTACTGTGAGTGTGTGCGAGTCATGTTCATACAGGGCTGGCTACTGTGAGTTTGTGTGAGTCATCTTCATACAGGGCTGGCTACTGTGAGTTTGTGTGAGTCATCTTCATACAGGGCTGGGTTACTGTGAGTGTGTGTGAGTCATGTTCATACAGAGCTGGGCTACTGTGAGTGTGTGCGAGTCATGTTCATTCGTGGCTGGGGTACTGAATGTATGTTTTATACTCCTTCATGGATAAGGTAGTCTGTGTGTCTTGTTCGTTCAGGGCTGAGATATGGCATGAGGCATGTTCATTCTATAACCTATAAGTTATATATATATATATATATATATATATATATATATATATATATATATATATATATATATATATCCTGGAAAAACAAATGCTAATCACTGCCCCTGGTCTTCAGGTGCACGTAAGATAGCTGTAAACTCTCCTGTGTAGTAGCTAAAACTCTATTTAGAAAGGTCTTTTGTACATCATCCACACACACACACACACACACACACACACACACACACACACACACACACACACACACACACACACACACCTCTCATTCCCAGCGATAGAGCCGCCCTGAACCGGACAACTGAAAACCATCGGTTTTTGTCCTCAATGGAAACTTTGTTGGACTGGCGGAGACTCTCGCGGGAAGACCCAGAAAAAAGCTGACCCAAGTTTGGGAGCAAGTTGCTAACCCCCTCCCCCCAAGCCCTCCTTGGACCCCAACAGGACCCCACCAGCAGCTCCGTCTCCCTCCCTCCTCTTCTTGCAATGCACGGATGAAAGAATTTCTCACTTACTCTATAACTGTGAGAAATATTTCCTTTTTCACCGTTTGGCATCTTCAATTAAGGCTGATATATGTATATATATATATATATATATATATATATATATATATATATATATATATATATATATGTATATATAACCCAAAGTTCCTTTCTCGAAGGTATATCTTTGCTTCAAAGCTGCGCTACGAACAGTAACAGGAAAAAGATGGACTCTTTCGGAGTGAGAAGTTCTTCGATGAGACAGCAGGTGACACAACGTCGCCGAAGGTAACTTTTACTCGCGGAGTAACCTCAAGCAAGCGAGGCCTAGTAACACCTGGTTGTTTACTTTCCTGCGTAGCGAGGGAGCGCCAGGAACAAATATTGCTCACATGCTCACATTCATCTCCAGAAACAAGAGCCACCCAACCCGTAGCCAATCCCCACAGACGTTTCCATGGTTTTCCTCAAATCGTTTTATATACCCTGATTCAGTCCATTGACCGCGCGTCGCCCCCTGTGTACCAAAAGAGCTTCAAATTAGCTCGAACCCATTCACGCCTTACACCCTCTTGCATGTTCAGGCCCCGAAGACTCAAATCAACTTTCACTCGACCCATCCATCTCGTCTTTGGTTTCCCTCCTCTCCTTGTTCCCTCCACTTGTGATGTGAACATCCTCTTCGTCAACCTTTCCTCACTCATCCTCTATGTGTCCAAACTATATCAGCACATTCTCTTCAGCTGTCTCGTACATACACCTCTTACTATCACACCACTTTCTTACTCTATCATTCCTTATCTAATCAACCCTCTTCACACCATATATCGTCCTCAAGCATTTCATTTGCAACACATCTATCCTCTTCTGCACTGTCATCATCTATGTTCCATGCAGCATATCTGCATAACATCATCGGGAGGACTATATCATCAAACTTACCTTTCTTTCCCCTCACAGGCAGTGACCCCCAACTTTCTCATGCTCGAGAATGCGTCCGAAAGCTTAGGTCCCTCCGACCCTACGGCAGACTTCACCTCCAATGATTTCATCAGCTGTCATGTGCACTTCCACTAAAGCTCCACCTCAGCCAGCCTGTCTCACCCCCCTACTAAATTCAACAAATCTACTTTTACTCACATTGACACTAAAGATTTCTCGTTTCACACACTCTCCCAAACTCATACACTAGCTTCTGCAGTTTCTCACTCAAGTTTACCACCAGCGTCTTACCATTAGCAAAGAGTAATTACTTCATTTTCCAGACCCTCCCTCCCCACCCCTAGTAGACTGCACACTTGCCTCTCTCCAAAACCTTCACATTTACGTCCCTCACCATAAACATCCATAAACATCCCTCATCCATAAACAGAGTATTTAGCCAACATGACATCACAACCTTGACGTGGACCCACCATCACCTGAATTCACTCACCTGCAAATTCTTTGAAACTCATCTTAACTCTCGTTTTCTACAAGCACTTAGGATCCCATTCCCTCCCTTCAGATCACCAGTATGGTCCTCGCTGCACGAGGTCGACTGGAGACCATCTCTCCTGCGTGACTCACCTCTGGTCCTCCTCTCTCAGGGATTTTGGTGAAACTTTAGTCGTGGCCTCGACACCTCCAGAACATTAGACAGGGTGTGGCACAAGTTGTTGCCTCCTGAACTTCCTCCCCTTCTCTTTTCTGCTTCTCTCTCTTACGTCATGCATAGCATCCTCTCTCGGCCGCTCCATTGCCGTGGTTGTTGACGAAGCGACCTCTCGAAAAAATTTTCAGCTTGTCAACACGTGGGAAAGATACTCATGGCTTTATCTACATCCACCTGGAACTGGGCCTTCAGATTCAAATTAGACGTTCCATGAATTACCTGAGGCAAGTATATCCTCGTAAACACAAGAGGATTAACCATGTTGATCGTCTGGTGGATGTTTACTGACCCATGTTTGATGCCCACCTGAGGTGCAGTGCGAGGCAGGTGGCTGCAGCGGTTCGGTGACCAGACGCCTCGGGGTCGGGTGCTTGTGGCAGCTCTGGTGAGGCGTTCTTGTCCCGAGCCCAGTGTAGGGGGAGAGGAAGAGGTGGATAGAACGTCTACTGGATTTTATAGACGTCGAGTGTGAAAAGGTCATTGAGACAGAGTCCACAACACACACTCACACACACATCATCTACTTGCTGTGAAGAAAATTATGGCAAATAAGAACAATTGGCAAACTTAATTCCACATGGAATTAATCTTCGACTGCTGAGTGACTCTGTTGATGACCTTTCCATCTGCGGCAGCCTACTGGAGATGCCACCTGTAGCTCGGCTGGAGCAGCAGTTGGTGGCTCCTGCCTTGAACACGGCACACACCAGCACCCAGTCACAAGCTGGGAGAGTTCCTGGCTTCTACCCAGGGATAGCTTGTTTAACAGTTTAATGTAAACATTACTGTCATGAGATGTTCATATTAATCTAATTGTTTGTCTATCTACACAAACACAGACACAGACACACACAGACACACACACACACACACACACACACACACACACACACACACACACACACATTGTATATATATACATATATATATATATATATATATATATATATATATATATATATATATATATATATATTTTTTTTTTTTTTTTCAAACTATTCGCCATTTCCCGCGTTAGCGAGGTAGCGTTAAGAACAGAGAACTGGGCCACTGAGGGAATATCCTCACCTGGCCCCCTTCTCTGTTCCTTCTTTTGGAAAATTAAAAAAAATTGAGAGGGGAGGATATATATATATATATATATATATATATATATATATATATATATATATATATATATATATATATATATATATATATTTTTTTTTTTTTTTTTTTTTATACTTTGTCGCTGTCTCCCGCGTTTGCGAGGTAGCGCAAGGAAACAGACGAAAGAAATGGCCCAACCCCCCCCCACCCCATACACATGTACATACACTCGTCCACACACGCAAATATACATACCTACACAGCTTTCCATGGTTTACCCCAGACGCTTCACATGCCTTGCTTCAATCCACTGACATCACGTCAACCCCTGTATACCACATGACTCCAATTCACTCTATTTCTTGCCCTCCTTTCACCCTCCTGTATGTTCAGGCCCCGATCACTCAAAATCTTTTTCACTCCAACCTTCCACCTCCAATTTGGTCTCCCGCTTCTTTCCTCCACCTCTGACACATATATCCTCTTTGTCAATCTTTTCCGCTTCTTCTTCCCTCCACCTCTGACACATATATCCTCTTGGTCAATCTTTCCTCACTCATTCTCTCCATGTGTCCAAACCATTTCCACACACCCTCTTCTGCTCTCTCAACCACACTCTTTTTGTTCCCACACATCCCTCTTCCCCTGTCATTACTTACCTGATCAAACCATCTCACACCACATATTGTCCTCAGACATGTAATTCCCAAGACATCCATCCTCCTCCGCCCAACCCTATCTATAGCCCATGCCTCGCAGCCATATAACATTGTTGGAACCACTTTTCCTTTAAACGTACCCTTTTTTGCTCTCCGAGATAGCGTTCTCGCCTTCCATACATTCTTCAACGTTCCCAGAACCTTCGCCCCCTCCCCCACCCTATGACTCACTTCCGCTTCCATGGTTTCACCCGCTGCCAAATCCACTCCCAGATATCTAAACACTTCACTTCGTCCAGTTTTTCTCCATTCAAACTTACTTCCCAATCAAATTGTCCCTTAACCCTACTGTACCTAATATCCTTCCTCTTATTCACATTTACTCCCAGCTTTCTTCTTTCACATACTTTACCACACTCAATCACCAGCTCTTGCAGTTTCTCACCCGAATCAGCCACCAGCGCTGTATCATCAGCGAACAACAACTGACTCACTTCCCAAGCCCTCTCATCCACAACAGACTATACTTGCCTCTCTTTCCAAAAATCTTGCATTCATTTCCCTAACCACCTAATCTATAAACAGATTAAACAACCATGGAGACATCACGCACCCCTGCGACAAACCGACATTCACTGGGAACTGAGAGAGGTGTATAGGTGTTACTGGACTCCGTTTGCCTATATAGGGTATTCGTCTGGCGAAATGTCACCTTTGGCGAGGCTGTAACATTACGTGTGCACTACGGTCTCGTCAAAGAAATCTGACTTCAAATGGATTCCATCATTTCCCAGCTTCTGGAGTTATCGCCGCCTTGGGCAGCAAAAGCTTTTGGGAAGAGTTCCTGGGAGATATCAGGACTTGATCCTAGACAGAGGTAGTGGTAGTTATGAACTACACACACACACACACACACACACACACACATATATATATATATATATATATATATATATATATATATATATATATATATATATATATATATATATATATACATATATATATATATATATATATATATATATATATATATATATATATATATATATATAGATGATCATTGCTAGTGAATACTAGAACGGTGGTGAGCTGAGGAGTGCCTCAGTAGGCGAGACACCATACATTATGAACTACGGGTCTGGTGGTGGGTGAACGAGGCAATTGAGGCCCGCGACGTCCTCCAGGAAAATGTTTCCGGGTAGTCTCCACGAGGAAGGTAATATCCGGGAAGGAGGCGGGAGGGAACAAATGTCCTTCCTCCCCTCTCCTTCACAAACACACACAGACACATACACACACACACACACACACACACACACACACACACACACACACACACACATATACTGTGGCCAATGAGAACAAACAAATCATTATTCACTGTGGATGCAAGAAAAGTGTTTAGGACCCTTGCTTCCTCGTGGTTATTAACATATACACACATAGGCTCATTTACTGATGTATGTAATCTCTCTCTCTCTCTCTCTCTCTCTCTCTCTCTCTCTCTCTATATATATATATATATATATATATATATATATATATATATATATATAACTACTTTAATTCATGTAAACTTTGAACGAAAACATATCAAGGGAACGTGACTCCAATTTCCCTCAGTGTGATATGGTGGAGGCGTGGCGCTGACGTTTGATCATAGTGCTGGTGATGTTCCATCTAAGTTGAGTGGATGAGTGTGGCTGCACCAGGCACTAGGCAGGAAGACGACGCTTGCATCACCACCACAGGCCCTCCTAAAACTCGTCCAGGGATTCTCCAACCTAAAGGCCGCCTTTTTTCCTTCCCTAACATAACCTAACCTAACCTAACCTAACTCAACTAACCTAACCTAACCTAAGCTAACCTGACCTAAATGTAAGGTCTTCTTCTCTAACGTTTTCAGGCAGGTTTTATGTTGGTTGTCACACACACACACACACACACACACACACACACACACACACACACACACACACATACACACATATCTTGGAACTGTGGAGTAGTCAACACTGGACACTTGGCGGGGCCACCTCTACTTGACCACTCTTGACCGTCGGCACCCCTGCAAGGTGTATATATCCTCAACAGAAGATGTATATATACTCAACATAGGGTGTATATATGCTCAACATAAGGAGCATATATACTCAACATTAGGAGTATATATAACTCAACATAAGGTGTATATACACTAGGTGTATATACACTCAACATGTGAACTAGCAGCTAAACAAACTCATCAGACGTGCGTCATGGACCTCTGTGGTGTAGCTGTTAGTGCTGTTGACCATGATGCATTCATGGGCCTTTCTCAGGATGAGCGCATAGGTTCAAATCTTGGTTACGGGAGATGGTCCACAGTCAATCCAGCTGTTCATAATCTCTAGGCACCTAGGGGTTGGTCGATAAATTGGGTACCTGGTTTACGCTAATATATATATATATATATATATATATATATATATATATATATATATATATATATATATATATACAGAGAGAGAGAGAGAGAGAGAGAGAGAGAGCATTGAGATGGCCTTGATTAGGGCATTCACTTGCCTGTGCCAACTCAGCAAAAATAGAAAAAGCCGTCCTCCCTAACAGTACTTCAAGAAGGAACGCACATTTCAGTCACATCACTTAGCCAGACGCACTGTGTGTCTCCATCATCGACCACCTGACTCGAGCAGTCATGGGCGTTGTGTTGCGCCAAACACAACACGAATTACAATAATCCTCTTAGATCTGTTAATCTAATTCTGGCAGTTGGTGTTCTCTTGCTCAATACTGTATACGTCAATATATATATATATATATATATATATGGTTCGTATAACTTGACCAAATTACGTCCAACCAAGAGGGTTCGTACGTAGAATCTACAGAATCAGTTACGTCGAGACGAGACGCAGAGCAGGAAGGAGAAGATGGAGCGGCTGGGAAAGAAGTGGAGGAATTCAGAGTTGAATCGTCAGCGAAAGAATAAAAGTTGATTAAAATGTGGAAATAAGGCAGAAGAGAGGGTAGGAAACTTGAGGAACACCGCTGCTGAGAAGAAGGAAAGAAGAGGAGCTTGATCCACAAAGAGTTACGGAAACAGACCGACCAAAGAGGAAGGTAGATGCATGAGTGAAGTGTGAGAGGAGATAGAGGGGAAGCCTGGAGATCAGACTCCAGTGACAGACCCTCATAAAAAACTTTTGCGATACCAAGGGCTGCAACAAAGGACTCCCCATATGTACTCGGAGAGGGTGACCAGACATTGATAACACAGGAGAGGATATCGCTCAAAGCAAGGAAAGCTGGTAAGCAGATTGTGGAACGCTGGGAACAGGAGAAATGCAAAGCATTAAATATGGGCGATAGTTGAAGGGGTTAGACTGGCCACATTTCTCTGGGACACGTTGGACCGATGTTTAGTGTCCGAGACGAAGGTGTGGTCTGGGTGTTCAGGCAACAGACGATCAGATGAAAAACCACAGGTAGATACTGTGAGGGACGCTCCCTCACAACGCGAGGGGGGACGCCATCTCCTCCGTACGCTTCGCTTGTATCCAATGAGAGAAGAGGCTTTGGAGTTTGTACGAAAAGAGATTATAGGGAGGAGCATAGGGTTGGTGAAAGGAGACTCTCTGGGCGTGGGAATGTTCTCGCCATCCAAGGTGGAGTTAGTGGAGAAAAGAAAAAAAAGATCGAGAAAGTGAATGATTAAGAAAAAGATGGTATTATGGGTATGTCGAGGGTAAAGGAGGGAGGGAAGTTGTTGAGGATAATTTTGGCCGAGGAGATCGGAAAGTTCCCTGAGCTCCTGTTGTTAATCTTTATTTTCCTGTCCTTCCTCGTCCTCACTCCTTCTCCTCCTCTTTATACTCCCTCCCAATCCCTCACTTCTGCTTTATGCTCTTTCTCTCCTGCTAACTCGTCGTCTTTTCCTATAACTGCGCATATCTCTTTTTTACCTACCTTCATATCCTTATCTCCCTTTTATCTCATTCCTCATCCCTCTCTCTTTCTTCCCATTATCCAGCACTTCCTTGCCTCCATTATCCCCAGCTCTGAGCTGCGGCCGCCCTCCCCAGCACCTCCGCCAGCACTAACCTCGGCGTAAACCCCGCGCCAATGGCTCTTTTATCGGCACTACGTAAGGATGAATTAAAGTAATTGGTGAGAGGACCTGTTTTAGGACACATTATGGGTTTGCTTCCACGACTGGCGATACTGACGGGGTAGGTAGGGAGGTGAGCGGTGGGTCGGGAGGGAGGACGCACGCCACTGGACGTGCCACACGCTGAGGGATGCTCTAGGTTCACTACCTGACACGTGAAGGTTCATCCGTGCTGCTGGTGTGCTGGGCCTTGCTGGGTCGTGCTGGTGCCATGTTAGTGCGTTCCGGGGCGTGTTGGTGGTGTTCTGAGGGCGTGCTGGTGGCGCTCTGAGGGCGTGCTGGTGGTGTTCTGAGGGCGTGCTGGTGGTGTTCTGAGGGCGTGCTGGTGGCGCTCTGAGGGCGTGCTGGTGGCGTTCTGGAGGCATGCTGGTGGCGTTCTGAGGGCGTGCTGGTGGCGTTCTGAGGGCGTGCTGGTGGTGTTCTGAGGGCGTGCTGGTGGTCTTCTGAGGGCGTGCTGGTGGTCTTCTGAGGGCGTGCTGGTGGCGTTCTGAAGGCATGCTGGTGGCGTTCTGAAGGCGTGTTGGTGGCGTTCTGAGGGCGTGCTGGTGGTGTTCTGAAGGCGTGCTGGTGGTCTTCTGAGGGCGTGCTGGTGGCGTTCTGAAGGCATGCTGGTGGCGTTCTGAAGGCGTGTTGGTGGTGTTCTGAGGGCGTGCTGGGGGTGTTCTGAAGGCGTGTTGGTGGCGTTCTGAGGGCGTGCTGGTGGTGTTCTGAAGGCGTGCTGGTGGTGTTTTGAGGGCGTGCTGGTGGCGTTCTGAAGGCGTGCTGGTGGTGTTCTGAGGGCGTGCTGGCGGCGTTCTGAGGGCGTGCTGGTGGTGTTCTGAGGGCGTGCTGGTGGTCTTCTGAGGGCGTGCTGGTGGTGTTCTGAGGGCGTGCTGGCGGCGTTCTGAGGGCGTGCTGGTGGTGTTCTGAGGGCGTGCTGGCGGCGTTCTGAGGGCGTGCTGGTGGCGTTCTGAGGGCGTGCTGGTGGCGTTCTGAGGGCGTGCTGGTGGTGTTCTGAGGGCGTGCTGGCGGCGTTCTGAGGGCGTGCTGGCGGCGTTCTGAGGGCGTGCTGGCGGCGTTCTGAGGGCGTGCTGGTGGTGTTCTGAGGGCGTGCTGGCGGCGTTCTGAGGGCGTGCTGGCGGCGTTCTGAGGGCGTGCTGGTGGTGTTCTGAGGGCGTGCTGGTGGTGTTCTGAGGGCGTGCTGGTGGTGTTCTGAGGGCGTGCTGGCGGCGTTCTGAGGGCGTGCTGGTGGTGTTCTGAGGGCGTGCTGGTGGTGTTCTGAGGGCGTGCTGGCGGCGTTCTGAGGGCGTGCTGGTGGTCTTCTGAGGGCGTGCTGCTGACGTTCTGAGGGCGTGCTGGTGGCGCTCTGAGGGCGTGCTGGTGGCGTTCTGAGGGCGTGCTGGTGGTGTTCTGAGGGCGTGCTGGCGGCGTTCTGAGGGCGTGCTGGTGGTGTTCTGAGGGCGTGCTGGCGGCGTTCTGAGGGCGTGCTGGTGGTGTTCTGAGGGCGTGCTGGTGGTGTTCTGAGGGCGTGCTGGCGGCGTTCTGAGGGCGTGCTGGTGGTGTTCTGAGGGCGTGCTGGTGGCGTTCTGAGGGCGTGCTGGTGGTGTTCTGAGGGCGTGCTGGTGGCGCTCTGAGGGCGTGCTGGGGGTGTTCTGAGGGCGTGCTGGGGGTGTTCTGAGGGCGTTCGGGAATGTGACAGGGTGTGATGCCTATGAACCAGAATGTCTAGACCGATCCAGTGTTAGATTTGGCTGCCCACATGCAAGCCTACTCACGCAGACACACACACACACACACAAACACACACAAATGCACGATTCATGCAGTGATATGAAATGTGTACACACAATATAATGCACACTGCCATAAGAAACATACACACACATACGTGTATATCTATAAAGCAGGCACGTACAAGTTTGCGCACTGATACACAGCATCTTCTACACACACAACTGTACTTGTGTATGTGAGGCACAGGCGTGAACACACATACGCAAGCACTCTCTGTTGTATATATACTGCAATGGTCAAACTACATAGATATACAGACTCTACGTGACACAAAATGATAGTAATTTGTATTTGGTAGACTTCTGTCCTTCTTTTCCTCTTGTCAAAGAAATCGTCACTTCCGTCTGCACGCAACCTGAAGTGCACGATCACGATCATTAAACTGTTACTCCTGATTGTGCTAGCTTCATGTGTGTGTGTGTGTGTGAGAGAGAGAGAGAGAGAGAGAGAGAGAGAGAGAGAGAGAGAGAGAGAGAGAGAGAGAGAGAGAGAGTTAGTTGTGGACAGATTCATAGTAATCATGAAGACGTCGTCTGCTCGGGAGGGAGATGGCCTCCATTAATACTAATGGTATTAAGTTAATGTGATGGTTGTCCTCTGAGGCATTTTCCCCAGCAGGTTTCCCCATCCTCCCCCCATCGTGTTCATTTGCATACTTTAGCCTTTGTTGTGCCACTTCTGTGGGAGGGACTGCTGCTGCTGCTTTTGTAACCCGAGTGACGGTTTGCCGTCCGAGATTTGGGGGCCGCGGGTGTTTGTTTTGGGACGGTATGAGGGAGACGGGCGCGCAGCCATAGTGACAGTAATGTTATTCTGAAAGAATGAAACCAGCACGGCTGGCGTCCACTGGCGTGTGGAGTGTGGCTAGGGAGGTGGAGGCGGACGCCTCCAACAACGTCGGTCTTTATGTCTCTACGAAAATCATAAATCATTTACTTGGGGAATACAGCTTTGTCTTGCGTGTTGTTATGGTGAGTCTTTTGTACTTTCTCTCCGTTTTCTCTGTTGTTTCTTACATGAGTGCAATTAGGAGCAAGAATTATATATATATATATATATATATATATATATATATATATATATATATATATATATATATATATATATATATATTTTTTTTTTTTTCAATTTTCCAAAAGAAGGAACAGAGAATTGGGCCAGTTGAGGGTATTCCCTCAAAGGCCCAGTCCTCTGTTCTTAACGCTACCTCGCTAATGCGGGAAATGGCGAATAGTTTGAAAGAAAAAAAGAATATATATATTATCCCTGGGGATAGGGGGGAAAGAATACTTCCCACGTGTTCCCTGCGTGTCGTTAAGGCGACTAAAAGGGGAGGGAGCGGGAAGCTGGAAATCCTCCCCTCTCTATTTTTTTTTGATTTTTCCAAAAGAAGGAACAGAAAAGGAGGCCAGGTGAGGATATTCCCCCGAAGGCCCAGCCCTCTGTTCTTAACGCTACCTCGCTAATGCGGGAAATGGCGAATAGTTTGAAAAAAAAATATATATATATATATATATATATATATATATATATATATATATATATATATGGGAGCGGGGGGCTGGAAATCCTCCCCTCTCGTTTTTTTATTTTTTTTTTTAATTTTCCAAAAGAAGGAACAGAGAAGGGGGCCAGGTGAGGATGTTCCCTCAAAGGCCCAGTCCTCTGTTCTTAACGCTACCTCGCTATCGCGGGAAATAGCGAATAGTATGAAAAAAAAAAAAAAATATATATATATATATATATATATATATATATATATATATATATATACATTTACGAATATAGTGCACATAAACGCGCACTACCATATAATATACAAACTTCCAACAGCCAGGATCGCACCCGAGACTCCTGCGTGGAAGGCGGAAGTGCTACATCGCGATCATAGCCTAACTGTAGACTGCCGCCTGCCACGCCGGGATCCTGGATTCGATCCTGGCTGTTGAAGGTTTGTATGTTTTATATATAAGGACATACCCTGTAAGGCTCAATCCTCTGTTCTTAACGCTACATCGCTAATGCGGGAAATGGCTAATATGTATGAAAAAAGATATATACATACATATATATATATATATATATATATATATATATATATATATATATATATATATATATATATATATATATCTTTTTTTTTTTCAAACTATTCGCCATTTCCCGCATTAGCGAGGTAGCGTTAAGAACAGAGGACTGGGCCTTTGAGGGAATACCCTCACCTGGCCCAATTCTCTGTTCCTTCTTTTGGAAAATTAAAAAAAACGAGAGGGGAGGATTTCCAGCCCCCCGCTCCCTCCCCTTTTAGTCGCCTTCTACGACACGCAGGGAATACGTGGGAAGTATTCTTTCTCCCCTATCCCCAGGGATATATATATATATATATATATATATATATATATATATATATATATGTATATGTGTGTGTGTGTGTGTGTGTGTGTGTGTGACCTTACCTAAGAAGCTCTGGACTCGTGAAGACATCATCATTTAGCTCTCCTTGCTTAACAATATTGGAGCTACTTCCTATGTACCTATGAGTACCTATGACTGCCTCTCATATACCTGCAAGTAACTGTAACGATATTTTTGTCCATAATAGCTGGACTAACACCTGGTGCTCACCCAGCGGGTAGGGCGTCCCACATTAAAGTAGTTGTGTCGTTTCTTGGTTGTTGCCTTCGTGAACTTTAAGCCGGTGTCGTCGCCTCCGCCCCCCCCACGCTGGCCTCCACATGGTGATTGCCGGTAGTGGGTGAGTCTGGCAACCATACAGTTGTTTCAGAAATCTTCGCTTCTTCTCCGACCTTCCCTCTCCCTCAGGGTTGTCGACCCCGTTTCGCTCAGTGTTTCTCCTTGTGGGAAATCTCTTAACCTGGTGACTACTTTTGAGACTCTCTCGTTGTACCATGTTATTGTCTCTCGTGTTGTGGAGTGAGGCCAGGCTCTCGATTGGCGTGTTCTGTGAAGAGACGAAGTAAATACACTCAGGAAAAGAAAATCATTATTGACATATAGTTTTTAGTATCCAGTTTGGCTTTAAGGGGAGCGCACACACACACACACACACACACACACACAAACACACACACACACACACACACACACACACACACACTCATTTTCTTCCTCTGTTATCTCTCCAATTATTCCTTACTCTCATACTCCGCTTGTCCTCCGTGACTGCATGATTTTTCATTGGTTTTTATATTCCGTAATTCGTTAATATCTTCTTGCGATATTTCATACTTCCTCCTTAGGTCTGGACTCTCCTTCTATCTTATCATCAGCGTCTGTGGAAAGTCTTCCATTGGACTGGATCCCATCCAGCTGGTTATTCACAACGGTCGACAATAGCATTGGTCCAAGGTTACTCCCGTGTGGGACTCGCCTCCCTAAAATGTAGCCAGGATAAAAATGATCCTCTTCTCGGAGCGCCTCGCATTTTCTTAGAAAGGAAAGTCTTTGATCCAATTTTAACACCTCGCTAACTTCAACACATTTATCTTTTTACCTCAAAGAATCTTGTCAGTATGACTGCGTCTAAAGCCCTCTGGTAGTTCACTGAGTGACATCCATACTGCCCGTGTCATCAGTGGCAATGTACAGTATTTTGAGACATTGCAATGGTCGTGGAGGGTAAGGCCTTTCAACCGCTAGAGCCAAGGTAGTGTGGATAGGTTAAACTATGTTTCAAGCGCTCGTTAATGGGTCTGTTGCGTCTGGTCATCATTATGGGAGGTACTGATATCAATCTGGGAGGCCAAGTAGTTGACTGGCTCTCCTTCTGCAGCCTTTCTTGTACATAGGTCTTATATTTCCCCAGGTCGAGTTTTTATCGATCTCGTCTGATTTCCAGGGACCTACTTATTGTCCACCTCACACCTGGGTAGGGAGAATGTAGAGGCACATTTAGTCAGAACCACTGGTTAGAACCCATCCAGGACAGTGTTTGTAGTGACTTCCAGCTTTTACATTTAGACCTCCCTCTCGAGGGAGACTGAAGTTCGTCAAGATTAACCACGATATCAGATTTCAGTCCCTGGATCAAGTCCCCCGCCTTCTCTAACAATACCACACAACTCCCTCCATGTTTGCACGTATTGTTATTTCGTCATATGTCTTATCTTTGCGATCTCTTCTGGTGGTGTTCCTCCTGCATCAGGCACTGAAAGCTCTTGGACTGAGTTTTGAAATCACATTTCCAGTTTGCCGTCAGAAGCAAACCCAACGATCCCTAACAGCTCTGGTCGATTCATTCTCATCTTGACATTATTCTTAATGTTTCCTCTTGAACTGAGTTTTGAATTCACAGTCCAATTTCCACTCAGGAGTATATCAGTCGCTCCTTAACCACCCTGGTCGATTCATTCTCAACACGACAATATCCCGAATACCTCCTCCTGGAATTAGCTTCCTCGCACCTCAACCATGGTTCATCTTTTCGGACCAGTCTTCCAGATGACGAGACCTGGGATTGTTGGCCGGAGTTACCCGGGGTTTTGAGCCTCTGTTGTGGAACAAAGTTATGCGTCTTCTCTTTGTGGCTGGACTTAAAATGTACCACATGCCTTCAGCCGCTTTCCCAAAGGAACTCAAGTTCTCAATCAACGTACTTAAAAATGAAGGCCTTCCTTTCGCAGTCTGCCTTAAAGTGATTTAACTTAAACCTAGGTTCAGCTTCAAGAACGCATTCAACGTGTGTGTGTGTGTGTGTGTGTGTGTGTGTGTGTGTGTGACTGGAAGCTGCCCGTCTGGGCTGGACGTTTATGTAGTTGTGTGTGGCTGGCGGGTCGGAGGGCAGAGAGGGTAAGAAGAGCCACGCTCGCCGCCACCTGACTAAGGCAGACCTTTGGTGAACAGCTGTGGCGCGTGAGACGCCCCCGAGGGCCGGACCCAGCCCGTGCTGTATGCCTGCGTCTAGACGCATCTGGTGTTGTGGTGCTGCGATAGGTCGGCACAGCTGGTGTAGTATGCTGTGCCTGCTGGACACAGCTGGTGTGGTGTGCTGTACCTGCTGGACACAGCTGGTGTAGTGTGCTGTGCCTGCTGGACACAGCTGGTGTAGTGAGGTGTGACTGCTGGACACAGCTGGTGCAGTGTGCTGTGCCTGCTGGACACAGCTGGTGTTGTGTGCTGTACCTGCTGGACACAGCTGGTGTAGTGTGCTGTGCCTAATGGACACAGCTGGTGTAGTGTGCTGTGCCTGCTGGACACAGCTGGTGTGGTGTGCTGTGCCTGCTGGACACAGCTGGTGTTGTGTGCTGTACCTGCTGGACACAGCTGGTGTAGTGTGCTGTGCCTGCTGGACACATCTGGTGTAGTGTGCTGTGCCTGCTGGACACAGCTGGTGTAGTGAGCTGTGACTGCTGGACACAGTTGGTGCGGTGTGCTGTGCCAGTTGAGCACAGCTGGTGTAGTGTTCTGCATCTGCTGGTCTCAGATGGTGTCGTTTGCCACGGGTTCTGGCCACAGTTGGAGCCGCGCGCCTCATCTGATGGATACAGTCAGAAAAGAAGCTGCACACGAACGTTTTTCAGGCAAAGTTTCTTCTGTCTGGCGCGCGCGCGCTCGTGTGTGTGTGTGTGTGTGTGTGTGTGTGTGTGAGGCAGGAGGCGGTTGGTGGTGGTGGTCGCGTGGAGACCAACCAGGGCTGTCGGCAACACCGCCGCTCTTCTTGCAGGTCGTCTCCTGTATTCCCCCGCGTGAGGCTCCCGGGGCGCACCTGACTCCGCTCTCCTTCAGGGTCTTCAGATCATTCGCGCCTCTCTCTCTCTCTCTCTCTCTCTCTCTCTCTCTCTCTCTCTCTCTCTCTCTCTCTCTCTCTCTCTCTCTCTTTACAAACACACACATATATATGTATATATATATATATATATATATATATATATATATATATATATATATATATATATATATATATATTGTAACCTAAGCCAGGTACCCAGTTTATCGACCATTTCCCAATGGAGGATGAACAGCTGGGTGGACTGTGGAAATGACCGCCGCGACCAGGATTCGAGCCCATACGGATTCGACCCCGGGCGGCCCGAGAATGCGTCGTGGTCAGGGACGCTGATGGAAATGATTTTGCGGCAGTTTTCCCACCCGAGGTCGTGTCTAGCAGAGATGTGATGCATTCTGTACTTGAGTTAATTGTCTCTTTTCTCTCTCTCTTACTTTCACTTTCTCGCTAGACAAAGCTTGCCATCAGTGTTGTTTGGGTAAGAGGCTCCAGTGTGGGGCTGCAACAGAGACGAAAAAGAAATACCCGAGGACACTATGTGGTATGGGGAGGGTTGGTCGAGTAAGGAATGATAGGGGAGCAACACCCGACCATTTTTCTTCCACATTAAACCTCTGGTCATGGAGTTACCTCGTCTATTTTCGAGTGGAGTGAGTCAGGTGTGGCAGCGGATGCAGGTAGACCCCGAGTGTCTGCCTTCTCTACAGCGACGACGTCACGGTGACACCATCTACTATGGCTCACGAAGAGGAGGATAGTGGCAGTTGGTGGTCACTCTCTGCCTCAGGGTGAAGACCCAGCCCCTGGTGTTGTGTAGGTAGTGTTGACGAGGTACGACACTCATGGACATGTGTGGTGTATCGGAGAGCGTCGGTGGCCGTGGCGCATTCACCGGACGCATGGGATCAGCTCCCACATAGGGCATCTAGTTCCCCGTACTGTCTCAACAACCATAAAAAGAAAATTCTTGAATTAAAAGAAGCGAAATGATACTCGCTTGACAGCCTTTTTTTTTTTTTTTTTGCTTCAACATTCATGTTCATTTCGACACGTTGATGGAGGGTACTTAACGAACAGACCATCTTTCCATACCTCTATAATCATTTCTGAATGGGTAGATTAAGTTACCAGTCCAGTTATACTACAGTTTTCCTGGAATATCCCGCTTCAGCGTGATAGTGTCAAGAATACACAAACAATGGCCTCATTCATACTCACGCCCAATCTCCAGTTGTCCAATACATTGTACCGAAACCAGAAATTACCCTCCACAGCCAGGCCCCACAAACCACATTGCAGTTTACTATGGTCTCTTCATACGCCATGAGGCTGAGTCTTCGATGCAAAAGTCCTCATTAGGCTCCTTCCTACGTTCCTGTTTTCTTTTAGAATATGATAATACATGAAGAATTTCTTGCACCCCGGCTCCCACCCCTGTTAATTGCCTCACATGACACGCAGGATATGCGCGGGTAGCATTTCTTATCTCCACATCACAAGGATATAGAGTAATGATGGTAATTATGATAGATATGATAATGATAATAATGATGATAACAGTTGCCTTGCCCAGGTACCAGTAGTCACTTTTTATTCCCTTATGTCTCCAGAAAACTGTTCGTTGTTTACGTTGGTATGGCTTCTGAGGAACCCCCTGTGTGTAGCTAGCATATTGTCCCTGTAGTCTTCTTACCTGCAGGTTGGGCAGGTCGCGGTGCTTCCCTTCTCACTTCGTAACTCAGTTCACTCAGGACCTGCACCAGTATCATTGTCAGTCACTTGGACGCCTTTTTTTTCTTCTGTGTGGCTCGTCACGTGAGGCCATAAGACTGTAACGGTATAGTCCAGGTCTTGGTTGAATGCACCGTCGTGTGCGTCTTCTGGTGACGGGTTTATCGAGATGTCACCTCAGGTTGCTTCCCTTAATAAGACTCCTGTGATCCCTCTCCTCCGATATGGTCCATCTGACCCCACAATCACCTTCATTTACCAGGGTTAAATTCCATAAACCTTTTGCAGAAATACATATCTAGATATCGCTAGGGTATTGCAGGGTCCTTATAACTTCTCAGTTCTCTCATAACCTTAAGGAACTATAGCCATATACCTCCACCTCGTCTGACGAAAGACACACTCACCCAGCACTCCGCCCTGTGAGGCCCCACTTACCAGCTTGTCACCTTCGTCCAGCCTGTAGATGCTTCCCCAACACTGGCTCATCTGTTCCCTCCACACCTCATTGTTTGTAGCAACTCACATGAAATTCTGAAATAGTATTCCGGTTTTGCATCGAGTCGACAGCTCTGCTATATGGAAAACTGTAAGCTTATGTAATGATCCAAACTGGGGACAAGTTATGTCATATTTACCTGGCCACTGGGGTCAGACAAAGACCCTTCGTGACCTCTGTAATCCTTAAGCGCTACCGCTCACAGAAGGAGCATGGGATGCACAATAAACTAGGCGGTGATAGCGGCAAAGTGCAGACGCAGACTCGTGGTTAGGTAGATGATATATTCCTTTGAATCACATACACGTAGGTTGTCTATGTAACTCAGGTGGACCATCAACTACTTGACTTGGATCAGGTGTCTTATTTTTGCCGCTATTACCGGCTAGTTTATTGTTTACCCTTTTCAGCTCGGACACCTGAATTGGTCATCAGCCTTCTATTGGGAGCAGTTTGAAGGTCTTGTTGTTGTCCAGAAGCCACTATCTATCCCCTTTTTTACTAGGATGGTGTCCATGGTCACACAGCATTTCATTGTGTTCGTCATATAAGCTTCTTTCTGACTGAAATCCTTGTTGTCTTCCACTTGGTAGCTCATGTCGGTCAAAACTTCCTCTATCTGCATCCTGATTATATTTTCTGTGTGTGTGTGTGTGTGTGTGTGTGTGTGTGTGTGGGTGCACGTTTGAAGACTAGTCTGCGTGTGCGTGATTTCATAAATGTTTATATCACGTTTCTTCCTTTATTCTTTATATTGATTTTTGGTTTTCCCCACAGTGGATCTTCCAAAGCCCTGTACATTGTCAGCATTGCCCAATTGACATTTCTCTTATTTCAAGGCATCATCTTTGTAACCCTCCTCTGGACCTTCCCTATTTCATTAGAGGTGCAATATACGTTATATACAGTTTATTGAAGGTGTTACCAAGGTAATGTTCCTGAATGCAGTTCTGATACTAACCATATGACAGTTTGCGTTTTCAACCATTCTGACGTGGGTGTATGGCGAGAGGTCGGTTATAATGCCAACACCTCAGGTTCATGTCACACCCAGATAGATGTATGTTGTATCCTGCTAGATGCCTTCTTTTACTGTATCCCATCTTCATTACTTAGCACCATACCCGTTCTGGAGTTTGTCTTCGTCGCTCCTTACTGTCTTCGTGACCTGACCATATCATTCACGAACACATTCAGCCCTGAATCTGGCCCCTCTGGCAAGTCATTGATGTAGATCAGGCGTATAGTTTTGGTCCGAAGATCACCATACCCTGTGGCACGACACAGCCCACGTAGGACAGGCTTCCCTGACGTGTGTCGTCTGTTCCAAAGTAGATAGGGACCTTTTATTTCTGTCTTAAAATCCAGTTTCTTTAAAGTGACATTGTCAAATGACCCTGGGCAGTCCAAGAATGATCATTCTACTCATTCACATTTTTCATAAACATCTTATTACTCATTAGTTACTATGCGTGACCTATTTTCTCTGAACCTGTGTTTGAATGTATGCGTATGTGTGATTACCATTTAATTACTGTGTGTGTTACGGGGAGAGAGTTTTACCCTCATATTGCCACACCTCTTAACCATGTATACATGTATCACGTCTTCTCTCTCTTATGTGTATACACATTAACCCTGGCCTGCGCCAGGTGCCTATTAATCACCTATCAACGGCACCGAGGGGTGGATGAACTGCTGGGATTGACTGTAGGCCGACTGTCGCGGCCAGGATTCGAACCCATGCTCGCTCGACTATCGGGCGGGCCTATGATGATTGGCGGTCAGTAACGCAAACCGCTACACCACGGAGGCCCGTGACTTGTGTGTGTGTGTGTGTGTGTGTGTGTGTGTGTGTGTGTGTGTGTGTGTGCGCGATTACCAATTTGTACAGCAGTGCGGGAAGGTGAGTTGTGCCTTCTTCTGCCCCATCTCTTGAACATGATCTACTACCCACTATCTATCAAACTTCCGTATACTGTTGGTAGTAAAATGGTCATGGCACGGACTGCTGCTGTTCATGCACTCAGACACTGTGTAATGGCTTCTCTATATCGTTCCCGGCTTAATTACGAACTACGTCATCTGAGTGTTTCACCTTTGCATCTCTCGATGATTTCGATTAAGAAACAAGGGAGCTGTGATCAGGTGTCTTCTTAATTCTTCTCTCTACCATGGTGGGTAAATCTTTGGACTCGAACCATTCTCCGTAACTCAGCTTTCTCATCTAAGGTACTATCTTCGTCCTTTGAACCTTCACTATTAGTTCCTTTTGTTCCCTGAAGCGAGATGATAAAACCTGGGAGATATATTCTGCGGTGAAAAAAAATAGCTTGTGTAACATTTTCCCTCTACTTCAGTGCAGTTTTAGAATTCATCAGGAGACAGTTCGTCACATTAGCAAGCCACCTGACGTGGTCCTGAGGCGACACACTGAGTGTTATGCCGATCGCCAACATCACCTGAAACAGAGGTGGACGTAGCTCGCTCTCGTGCTAGACTATGTTCACGTCGAGGCCTTCTTGCATCATGTTCCATCTTCTCTGCTTTGCATTTACTCGGCCTCACCATGTATCAGACCGACTCTGGAACTTGTCAAAGTCCCTGGACAAGTTATGCAAAGTCTCCGTCATTCCTCACTTGGCCTTAGCATCAGTCACAAACATATTCACACATAAATCCAGTCCTCTGTTCGTGTGTGTGTGTGTGTGTGTGTGTGTGTGTTAGCTCTTTGTGTGTTATGAGGAGAGAGTTTTACACTCGTTTTGCCCCGCCTCTTAGCCTTTTATATTTACCCTGTCACAACATGTATATACACACACACACACACACACACACACACACATATATATATACATATATATATATATATATATATATATATATATATATATATATATATATATATATATATATATATATATACGCATCCCAGCTTACTTCATGTATATATACACACATCTCTGCTTACACCACGTATATATATATACATCCCAGCTTACACAAGGTATATGTACACATCCCAGCTTACACCAGGTATATATACACATCCCAGCTAACACCAGGTATATATATACATCCCAACTTACACCAGATATATATACACATCCCAACTCAAACCAGGTATATATACACATCCCAGCTTACACAAGGTATATGTACACATCCCAGCTTACACCAGGTATATGTACACATCCCAGCTTACACAAGGTATATGTACACATCCCAGCTTACACCAGGTATATATACACATCCCAGCTAACGCCAGGCATACATACACATCCTAACTTACATTAGGTATCCATCCATCGACCAGCCCCGAGAGGGAAAGATAAGCGACTGATTGGCTGTAAGCCCGCTGCTCTGTCCGGAATTCGAACTCGGGCCCATTAGATTGGTGGGTTGCATCGATAACCATAGCACCATGGTACCGGTGTGTGTGTGTGTGTGTGTGTGTGTGTGTGTGTGTGTGTGTGTGTGTGTATGTCTCTGTGTGAGGGACTCTGGTCTGTGTGTGCTTTAGATCCTTCATGACCGACAAACGGGTCACCATGACGCAAACATCTGTGGTCACGCTTGTATCAATATACCAGCGGTGAGGCTTTACCTGGTGACCTGCAGGTCACTAAGGGCAAGAGTAGGGATGTTGGGTCAGCAACAGATCCCAAGATTTGTGGGAACAACCACGTGAGCTGAAGACATCTTTCCTAAACAGTTGGACAGCCTGTGTCCTGCTCACTTGGATGAGGTCCGGGGGTATCTCCTGTGATTTACACCAGGTGGTGGTCACTATTGGCCAAGCTTCACTAAAGTCTGATTTACGAGTCCAGCCACTCAGCTCTGGCCATTTAATGGATTCTTCAGGTAACCTGTATTTCTACGACCAAGACGTTATCTACATGATAACGTAGTGCCCACAACACTCAAGGCGTCACCTGTAGAAGTAAACATGCAACACTGAAGGATAGACAGACAGACAGACACATACACACTCACACACACAGATATATATATATATATATATATATATATATATATATATATATATATATATATATATATATATATATATTATTTATTATTTATTTAATTTGCTTTGTCGCTGTTTCCCGCGTTAGCGAGGTAGCGCAAGGAAACAGACGAAAGAATGGCCCAACCCACCCACATGCACATGTATATACATACACGTCCACGCACGCAAATATACATACCTATACATCTCAACGTATACATATATATACACACACAGACATATACATATATACACATGTACATAGTTCATACTGTCTGCCTTTATTTATTCCCATCGCCACCCCGCCATACATGAAATAACAACCCCCTCCCCCCAAATGTGCGCGAGGTAGCGCTAGGAAAAGACAACAAAGGCCACATTCATTCACACTCAGTCTCTAGCTGTCATGTAATAATGCACCGAAAACCACAGCTCCCTTTCCACATCCAGGCCCCATAAAACTTTCCATGTTTTACCCCAGACGTTTCATATGCCCTGGTTCAATCCATTGACAGCACGTCGACCCCGGTATACCACATCGTTCAAATTCACTCTATTCATTGCACGCCTTTCACCCTCCTTGCATGTTCAAGGCCCCGATCACTCAAAATTTTTTTCACTCCATCCTTCCACTCCAATTTGGTCTCCCACATCTCCTCGTTCCCTCCACCTATGACACATATATCCTCTTGGTCAATCTTTCGTCACTCATTCTCTCCATGTGACCAAACCATTTCAAAACACCCTCTTCTACTCTCTCAACCACACTCTTTTTGTTACCACACATCTCTCTTACCTTATTATTACTTACTCGATCAAACCACCTCACACCACATATTGTCCTCAAACATCTCATTTCCAGCATATCCACCTTCCTCCACACAACTCTATCCATAGCCCACGCCTCGCAACCATATAACATTGTTGGGACCACTATTCCTTCAAACATACCCATTTTTGCTTTCCGAGATAATGTTCTCGACTTCCACATATTCTTCAACGCTCCCAGAACTTTCGCCCCCTCCCCCACCCTACGATTCACTTCCGCTTCCATGGTTCCATCCGCGGCCAAATCAACTCCCAGATATCTAAAACACTTCACTTCCTCCAGTTTTTCTCCATTCAAACTTACCTCCCAATTGACTTGTCCCTCAACCCTACTGTACCTAATAACCTTGCTCTTATTCTCACTTACTCACAGCTTTCTTCTTTCACACACTTTACCAAACTCAGTCACCAGCTTCTGCAGTTTCTCGCATGAATGAGCCACCAACGATGTATCATCAGCGAACAACAACTGACTCACTTCCCAAGCTCCCTCATCCACAACAGACTGCATACTTGCCCCTCTTTCCAAAACTCTTGGATTCACCTCCCTAATAACTCCAACCATAAACAAATTAAACAACCATGGTGTCATCACACACCCCTGCTGCAAACCAACATTCACTGAGAACCAGTGAATACCTTCAACAAAGCATCTCTATCAACTCTATCATATGCCTTCTCCAGATCCATAAATGCTACATACAAATCCATTTGCTTTTCTAAGTATTTCTCACATACATTCTTCAAAGCAAACACCTGATCCACACATCCTCTACCATTTCTGAAACCACATTGCTCTTCCCTAATCTGATGCTCTGTACATGCCTTCACCCTCTCAATCAATACCCTCCCATGTAATTTCCCGGGAATATTCAACAAACTTATACCTCTGTAATTTGAGCACTCAGTTTTATCCTCTTTGCCTTTGTACGTCTGGGACTATGCAAGCACTTCTCTAATCCTCAGGCACCTCACCATGAGTCATACATACATTAAATAACCTTACCAACTAGTCAACAATACAGTCACCCCCTTTTTGATAAATTCCACTGCAGTACCATCCAAACCCGCTGCCTTGCCGGCTTTCATCTCTGCAAAGCTTTTACTACCTCTTCTCTGTTTACCAAATCATTTTTCCTGACCCTCTCACTTTGCAAACCACCTCGACCAAGACACCCTATATCTGCCACTCTATCATCAAACACACTCAACAAACCTTCAAAATACTCACTCCATCTCCTTCTCACATCACCAGTACTTGTTATCACCTTCACATTAGCCCCCTTCACTGAAGTTCCCATTTGTTACCTTGTCTTACGCACTTTATTTGCCTCCTTCCAAAACATCTTTTTATTCTCCCTGAAATTTAATGATACTCTCTCACCGAAACTCTCATTTGCCCTCTTTTTCAACTATTGCACCTTTCTCTTGACCTCCTGACTCTTTCTTTCATACATCTCCCACTCATTAGCATCATTTCCCTGCAAAAATCGTCCAAATGCCTCTCTCTTCTCTTTCACTAATAATCTTACTTCTTCATCCCACCACTCACTACCCTTTCTAATCTGCCCACCTTCCACGCTTCTCATGTCACAAGCATCTTTTGCGCAAGCCATCACTGCTTCCCTAAATACATCCCATTCCTCTCTAACTCCTCATACGTTCTTTGTCCTTACCTTTTTCCATTCTGTACTCAGTCTTTCGTGGTACTTCCTCACACAAGTCTCCTTCCCAAGCTCACTTACTCTCACCACTCTTTTCACCCCAACATTCTCTCTTCTTTTCTGAAAACCTCTACAAATCTTCACCTTCGCCTCCACAAGATGATCAGACATCCCTCCAGTTGCACCTCTCACCACATTAACATCCAAAAGTCTCTTTCGCGCGCCTATTAATTAACACGTAATCTAATAACGCTCTCTGGCCATCTCTCCTACTTACATACGTATACTTATGTATATATCTCTTTTTAAACCAGGTATTCCCAGTCACCAGTCCTTTTTCAGCACATAAATCTACAAGCTCTTCACCATTTCCATTTACAACACTGAACACCCCATGTACACCAATTATTCCCTCAACTGCCACATTACTCACCTAAACATTCAAATCACCCATCACTATAACCCGGTCTCGTGCATCAAAACTACTAACGTATTCACTCAGCTGCTCCCAAAACACTTGCCTCTCATGATCTTTCTTCTCATGCCCAGGTGCATATGCACCAATAATCACCCATCTCTCTCCGTCCATTTTCAGTTTTACCTATATCAATCTAGAGTTTACTTTCTTACACTCTATCACATACTCCCACCACTCCTGTTTCAGGAGTAGTGCTACTCCTTCTCTTGCTCTTGTCCACCCACTAACCCCTGACTTTATTCCCAAGACATTCCCAAACCACTCTTCCCCTCTACCATTGAGCTTCGTTTCACTCAGAGCCAAAACATCCAGGTTCCATTCCTCAAACATGCTACCTATCTCTCCTTTTTTCTCATCTTGGTTACATCCACACACATTTAGACACCCTAATCTGAGCCTTCGAGGAGGATGATCACTCCCCGCGTGACTCCTTCTTCCGTTTCCCCCTTTAGAAAGTTAAAATACAAGGAGGGGAGGGTTTCCAGCCTCACTCCACCTCACCCTGCAGGACCACCTTACAAAGAGGGAGATACTTTACACTTTCAATAAATTTCACGATATTAAGAAAAATGTAAGAAAAGAAAAGTTATCTTTTTCTTAACTCTTGATAATGAAGCTTTGGAGAGAGACAAACGAAAACCTCCCGAACCGAGGGACTAGAGAAGAGGAAGGTTTGACCTTGGTGTAGCTGTGTGGCCGTCTGGTGCAGTGTGGTGGGGACTGTCAGCCGCGGGTACCTGAAGGCCTCTGCTACAACACGAACCAACACACTGGTGTACTGTTCATGATGCCTCTGTTGTGGGTGCACTTCTTGTTGCCGTCCAGCTCTCTGCCGTTACTGTGGTCACCTGGCGGTCCTGCTGTATGTAGTTGCTACTGATTTGACCCTTCTCGCTCCCGCTTCTTAAGCCGTTTCTATTGTTTCGGTTGCTTTGATAAGCTGCTGTGTCTGTTACTGCTCTCACTGCAGCTGGTTCTGATGTTATTTCTACTTTGCTGTTTCTGTTGCTCGTGCTGCTGTTGTCCTGCTCTCTGCTCTCGCCTTCTTCCCCACATGTCCATTGTTTAGATTGTTACTGCTGCTGCTATCGTCCTTACTCCCACAACCGCCAGCAACTCCCACAGCTGTCAGTTATTTCAGCAACTGTCAGTTACTCTCAAAGATGTCGTTTACTCCTGCAGCTGTCATCTTGTCACACAGCTGCCTGTTACTTCTACAGCCGCCAGTTACTCCCACAGCTGTCAGTTACTCCCACAGCTGTCACCCACAACTGTCAGTAGCAGCCTCAGCTGTCAGAGCTGGTCACGTCAGTGTCACGTCACTGGTCAGGTCATGGCATAGGAGGCCCGAGATGTAGTCTGCGTCCATGTGTAGGCACGACTCCGTGAACACTTGAGGCTTGCAATGAATCTGGTCTAGTCCAGCTGAGTGAGGAGGACAGCCAGCGGCTAGCACCAAGGTCTCCCACGGTAGGCTCCAGACCCCCGACCTCAGGCCAATGGGGCATCAAAATTACGGCTCCCCCGGGAGACCGCTGGGCTAATCTTGAACCCTGGACAAATAATGGCCACGGAGTTTAACTCTCCTGGGCGGGTGGGTGGCCCTACCTCAAGCTGCGTGGCCACGAAGCGCTAAGGAACCACGTTACACGAGAGGGCCACGCAACACCTTTGGGCTAGGTAATACCGCAGGGCCAAATCTCTACCGAGACTTTAAGGGCCACCGTCAACATGGGGCCATCTCAATTTGCAGGGCCATATCCAGCTGTAGTGCCACATTAGACGGTGTGGCCACACATCCCTGCCGGCTGTAAGACGGATAACACTGTGGGGACGTCTCCCACCCGGTAACCACCTCACAAGGGTAGTCAACCCCACACTGCGGCTTACCTCAAAGTTCTTAAATGCCATGCCAAAAACTGCCCGGGCCCCCTCCCACTTTTCCGTTACCTCATATACTGTAACGGGGTACCCTCACATTTTGTGGCTGCCCCCATACTGTGGGGGCTGCATCACACTGTATGGCTACCTCACACTGTATGGCTACCTCACACTGTATGGCTACCTCACACTGTATGGCTACCTCACACTGTATGGCTACCTCACACTGTATGGCTACCTCACACTGTATGGCTACCTCACACTGTATGGCTACCTCACACTGTATGGCTACCTCACACTGTATGGCTACCTCACACTGTATGGCTACCTCACACTGTATGGCTACCTCACACTGTATGGCTACCTCACACTGTATGGCTACCTCACACTGTATGGCTACCTCACACTGTATGGCTACCTCACACTGTATGGCTACCTCACACTGTATGGCTACCTCACACTGTATGGCTACCTCACACTGTATGGCTACCTCACACTGTATGGCTACCTCACACTGTATGGCTACCTCACACTGTATGGCTACCTCACACTGTATGGCTACCTCACACTGTATGGCTACCTCACACTGTATGGCTACCTCACACTGTATGGCTACCTCACACTGTATGGCTACCTCACACTGTATGGCTACCTCACACTGTATGGCTACCTCACACTGTATGGCTACCTCACACTGTATGGCTACCTCACACTGTATGGCTACCTCACACTGTATGGCTACCTCACACTGTATGGCTACCTCACACTGTATGGCTACCTCACACTGTATGGCTACCTCACACTGTATGGCTACCTCACACTGTATGGCTACCTCACACTGTATGGCTACCTCACACTGTATGGCTACCTCACACTGTATGGCTACCTCACACTGTATGGCTACCTCACACTGTATGGCTACCTCACACTGTATGGCTACCTCACACTGTATGGCTACCTCACACTGTATGGCTACCTCACACTGTATGGCTACCTCACACTGTATGGCTACCTCACACTGTATGGCTACCTCACACTGTATGGCTACCTCACACTGTATGGCTACCTCACACTGTATGGCTACCTCACACTGTATGGCTACCTCACACTGTATGGCTACCTCACACTGTATGGCTACCTCACACTTTGCCGTTACCTCATATACTGTACGGCTACCTCACATTGTGTGGCTGCCTCATACTGTGTGGCTGCATCACACTGTATGGCTACCTCACACTGTATGGCTACCTCACACTGTATGGCTACCTCACACTGTATGGCTACCTCACACTGTATGGCTACCTCACACTGTATGGCTACCTCACACTGTATGGCTACCTCACACTGTATGGCTACCTCACACTGTATGGCTACCTCACACTGTATGGCTACCTCACACTGTATGGCTACCTCACACTGTATGGCTACCTCACACTGTATGGCTACCTCACACTGTATGGCTACCTCACACTGTATGGCTACCTCACACTGTATGGCTACCTCACACTGTATGGCTACCTCACACTGTATGGCTACCTCACACTGTATGGCTACCTCACACTGTATGGCTACCTCACACTGTATGGCTACCTCACACTGTATGGCTACCTCACACTGTATGGCTACCTCACACTGTATGGCTACCTCACACTGTATGGCTACCTCACACTGTATGGCTACCTCACACTGTATGGCTACCTCACACTGTATGGCTACCTCACACTGTATGGCTACCTCACACTGTATGGCTACCTCACACTGTATGGCTACCTCACACTGTATGGCTACCTCACACTGTATGGCTACCTCACACTGTATGGCTACCTCACACTGTATGGCTACCTCACACTGTATGGCTACCTCACACTGTATGGCTACCTCACACTGTATGGCTACCTCACACTGTATGGCTACCTCACACTGTATGGCTACCTCACACTGTATGGCTACCTCACACTGTATGGCTACCTCACACTGTATGGCTACCTCACACTGTATGGCTACCTCACACTGTATGGCTACCTCACACTTTGCCGTTACCTCATATACTGTACGGCTACCTCACATTGTGTGGCTGCCTCATACTGTGTGGCTGCATCACACTGTATGGCTACCTCACACTGTATGGCTACCTCACACTGTATGGCTACCTCACACTGTATGGCTACCTCACACTGTATGGCTACCTCACACTGTATGGCTACCTCACACTGTATGGCTACCTCACACTGTATGGCTACCTCACACTGTATGGCTACCTCACACTGTATGGCTACCTCACACTGTATGGCTACCTCACACTGTATGGCTACCTCACACTGTATGGCTACCTCACACTGTATGGCTACCTCACACTGTATGGCTACCTCACACTGTATGGCTACCTCACACTGTATGGCTACCTCACACTGTATGGCTACCTCACACTGTATGGCTACCTCACACTGTATGGCTACCTCACACTGTATGGCTACCTCACACTGTATGGCTACCTCACACTGTATGGCTACCTCACACTGTATGGCTACCTCACACTGTATGGCTACCTCACACTGTATGGCTACCTCACACTGTATGGCTACCTCACACTGTATGGCTACCTCACACTGTATGGCTACCTCACACTGTATGGCTACCTCACACTGTATGGCTACCTCACACTGTATGGCTACCTCACACTGTATGGCTACCTCACACTGTATGGCTACCTCACACTGTATGGCTACCTCACACTGTATGGCTACCTCACACTGTATGGCTACCTCACACTGTATGGCTACCTCACACTGTATGGCTACCTCACACTGTATGGCTACCTCACACTGTATGGCTACCTCACACTGTATGGCTACCTCACACTGTATGGCTACCTCACACTGTATGGCTACCTCACACTGTATGGCTACCTCACACTGTATGGCTACCTCACACTGTATGGCTACCTCACACTGTATGGCTACCTCACACTGTATGGCTACCTCACACTGTATGGCTACCTCACACTGTATGGCTACCTCACACTGTATGGCTACCTCACACTGTATGGCTACCTCACACTGTATGGCTACCTCACACTGTATGGCTACCTCACACTGTATGGCTACCTCACACTGTATGGCTACCTCACACTGTATGGCTACCTCACACTGTATGGCTACCTCACACTGTATGGCTACCTCACACTGTATGGCTACCTCACAC
>NC_092241.1:3804167-3821667 GCF_036320965.1 Panulirus ornatus | reverse complement strand
ACAGCTAGAGACTGAGTGTGAACGAATGTGGCCTTTGTTGTCTTTTCCTAGCGCTACCTCGCTCACGTGAGGGGGTAGGAGGTTGTTATTTCATATGTGGCGGGGTGGCGATGGGAATAAATAAAGGCAGACAGTATGAATTATGTACATGTGTGAATTGTGTGCAGGTGTATATATGTACATGCCTGTGTGTGTATATTTGCGTGTGGGGACGTGTATGTATATACATGTGTATGGGGGTGGGTTGGGCCATTTCTTTCGTCTGTTTCCTTGCGCTACCTCGCAAACGCGGGAGACAGCGACAAAGCAAAATAAATAAATATATATATATATATATATATATATATATATATATATATATATATATATATATATATATATATATATGATATCGTGAAAAAACTACTTTCCCAGCACACGTATTTAGTTTCATTATTTGTCCCACAAGACATGTAAGACCTGAGGTTTGGCCAGACCTCGAGAAAATGGAGTTATTTGATGCGTTTCAGAGGAAGAAGATAAAAGTTGGAATTTAGTCAGGCGGTATCTTGAATATTTTCATTGAGACAGGAGTAGATAGTGTCATATCTGTCGATATCCTTTCTCACTACCTCACTTTCCCCCTCCAGCCATCTCTAGCCCGTTACTTGGCCACTTCACCTCCCAACCATCTCTGCCATCACCTCACCACACAGCCATTTCTGCCCCTGTGCCTGGTCACCTCACCGCCCAACCATCTCATCCCAGCACCTGGTCATTCACCACCCCCAACCATCTCTCCATCACTCACACAACCTTCCGCTGTCACCTCACCGCCCAACCATCTCATCCCAGCACCTGGTCACCTCACCACCCAACCATCTCATCCCAGCACCTGGTCACCTCACCACCCAACCATCTCATCCCAGCACCTGGTCACCTCACCACCCAACCATCTCATCCCAGCACCTGGTCACCTCACCACCCAACCATCTCATCCCAGTACCTGGTCACCTCACCACCCAACCATATCATCCCAGTACCTGGTCACCTCACCACCCAACCATCTCATCCCAGACCTGGTCACCTCACCACCCAACCATCTCATCCTCAGTACCTGGTCACCTCACCACCCAACCATCTTCAGTCCTCACCCAAACCTGATCGACCTTCACCACCAACCATCTCATCTCATCACCATGGCGGCTCCACCCGTGATATCACAGCACCTGGCTCATCCCAGCACCTGGTCACCTCACCACCCAACCATCTCATCCCAGCACCTGGTCACCTCACCACCCAACCATCTCATCCCAGTACCTGGTCACCTCACCACCCAACCATCTCATCTCAGTACCTGGTCACCTCACCACCCAACCATCTCATCCCAGCACCTGTCGCCTCACCACCAAGCTATCTCTGGCTCGATACCTGGCGGCTCCACCCGTGATATGCGTAAGCAGCACCTGGGAACTTTGCCTACCGTCCATCATTCCAAGAGGTCAGACCCTCGTAGGCAAGTAAGGTAATATTTTACATCTATGAGGTTCTTCAGGATCAACTCCCCTGTGAACCATAGCTCACTAGCAACAGCCATAACTCGTTGGTTCCCATCCAAGAATACCACTAACTTGTCCCTCCACACAGTCTTGCTCTCCGAACCGAACTTACAAAATCACAGATGTAAACAGTAAAACGGTCTCCTACGATTCTTGAGTGTGATGAATTGACCCATGTAAGGTGAGATGAAGGGCATCAACACGGTACCCGTTGGGCTCACTGGTTGAAGCGTTGCACTCAAGTTGTACCGTCGTGCTCAAGGGTCGTATCGTTGGGGTCAAGGGTCGTACCGTCGTGCTCAAGGGTCGTATCGTTGGGGTCAAGGGTCGTACCGTCGTGCTCAAGGGTTGCACCGTCGTGCTCAAGGGTTGCACCGTCGTGCTCAGGGGTCGTATCGTTGGGGTCAAGGGTCGTACCGTCGTGCTCAAGGGTCGCACCGTCGTGCTCAAGGGTCGTATCGTTGGGGTCAAGGGTCGTACCGTCATGCTCAAGGGTCGTACCGTCGTTCTCAAGGGTCGTATCGTTGGAGTCAAGAGTCGTACCGTCGTGCTCTAGGATCACACCGTCGTGCTCAAGGGTCGTATCGTCATGCTCAAGGGTCGTACCGTCGTGCTCAAGGGTTGTATCGTCAGGGCCAAGGGTCGTACTGTCGTGCTGAAGGGGTTCACATAATAGTTGTCAGACGTTTTTGACTTACCATCAGAACTTCCAAGGTTGTTGACCCTCGTACTATCGGGCCAGCTCTCACGTCCTCTCTGTGGTACGTGAACCACTGGTTGGGAACTACTACTTTAACTTTACAGTTTACGAACAACGCTGCCGTCCTCTTTACACTAACACATTACTCAAGTTACATTTAACCTCCTTAAATACGCTTTATGCGTTGGGTGTAAAAGGTTCCACCTCCCTTCTCAGCTGTTGAGCTAACACTAGCCACAGTTTGGTGTACACTCACCACAGTTTGGACAGGGCTGGAGCAGAGGCTGATGTACATAATTACGGTCTTGGTGTGGCTGAAGAGACGTGGTTGACAACGGTCCGGCCCCGGAGGCTTCTGCGGGTGATCTGAAGGGTGATGCAGTCGGGAGAGCTCTCGTGAATGGTATAGTCGTCGACTTACTTCCACAGATCAGCTTTAACAACATTCATGAGGATGAGGAAGCTCCAGGGCCTCATCATTGTGCCACAGGTGAGGGACTGGAATGCAGACGCGCAGAGCCTGTCGACGGTCACAGGGGAGACGTCTGCAAGGTGTGGAGTGAATCTTCTCCGCACACCAGTGGCTTTGTTGATCATTATCGTTCAAGCTGACTAGGTCGAAAGCTTTGATGAGGTCAGTGTAGGTGAGGACCCCAGAGATCCTGCGTCCATCAATGATGCGCTGGATATAGTCTTAATAAGCTAAAGGTGCACTGGATGGTAGAGGAGGTCTCCTTGTTACTAGCATTATGAGGGATGATGGCGGGCTTGCGATGTCTCACACAAAGACATACTAATTCTCTCAGAGTAAGCTGAGGACTGAGGTGCTTTATGGTATGGGTGCGATATTAGTCACTGGGCGTATTGGAGCGACTATCCTCGGCACGGCCTAACTCTGTGCAACTTCATCTTCTTAACAGTGACTCACGCAGGAGGTGTTGCGTTGGGAGGCAGGTGGTGCACAGGTGGCAGGGGGTGGTAGCCCGGCAGATGTTGGCGAAGTTGTTGTGGATAAGTTGAGCCGTTTCTATACTGGGGAGTTGAATAATGCAGGGAAAGGCTGGTTGTTCAAACAGCTCAACTCTTTCAGTGTCCCTTACCTCTGGATGATGTCAGACTTGTATTTGTTCTGTCTTAGCTGGCTTATCTGATTTCTTTCTAGGATGTATAACGCTAATCACTTTACTGTTTGTGTGTGTGTGTGTGTGTGTGTGTGTGTGTGTGTGTGTGTGTGTGTGTGTGTGTTTTGAAGGCCAGAACAAATCTGCAAAAGCACAGTAGTCTTATATGGCAGCTAGTGTTCGGCATCCTGGAAAATGAAGAATCTCCGGAATTCGGTCTGTCTCTGGTGCCAACGCAAGGGAGGGCTCAGGCAGCAGCAGTGCCATCCCATCCTCAGACCCTTACCTCTCCGGCAGACTCTTTCCCCATTGATGTCACTAACATTCGCTGGCTTTCTGCTAGCCATTCCTATGTTGCCTGGTTCTTGCCGCTATTAGCGGCCAGTTCATTGTGCACCCCATACTCATCTTTTAAGCGGCAGTGCTAAAGGATTGCAGAAGCCATCCAGTGGATAGATGATTATAGCGTAAATTGCTACCACAGTTGCCTCGTTAAATTTACAGATATCCGGGGGTTTAACCTTTATGTTGAACACCCAGTAACTCGCCTGAGATCGAACATTCTCTCAAAGATTCATTTCATTGGTTATGATTTCAATGATCCTCTTCCACGTCTCTGACTATAACCTTCATTCACGGTTTCGCGTTGAAGGAAGCGTCTACCTTCAGTGCAACACCAACATGCCTGTTTACTCGCCTCGTTGTGTCAGCAAATGTCTGTCGCCTGACAGCCACTGTTTCTCTCTTACACCTACCTTTCTTCTAACTACCAGAAACTGAATAATTTGCTCGACTGTCTAAATTCCTGCCAGGAGTTCGCAACATCACTGCAACATTAGGAGTGGTGGAAATCCTCCCACACAGGTTATACGTGGATAGACTTAAGTCCCTATGTTCTCCATCATTGATGATCTGGAGTAATTCATCAGCCTTGTAGCCCATACTCAAGATCATCACACCCGCCCTCCCAACACTGGATCATCACACCCGCCCTCCCAACACTGGATCATCACACCCGCCCTCCCAACACTGGATCATCACACCCGCCCTCCCAACACTGGATCATCACACCCGCCCTCCCAACACTGGATCATCACACCCGCCCTCCCAACACTGGATCATCACACCCGCCCTCCCAACACTGGATCTGCTCTACATATTTACTCCTTCAGGCTGCAGCCACACTAGCTCTGGCCCGAGTGCCTCATCTGACCACGTTCTTGCAAACGGTTCTATATCACCCAACTCTCTCCTCTGGCTGTTTCCTCTTGTCACAGATAGTGTTATTTGATAGCAGTGACCGTACAGCTTATGGTACTGTTGTGGGAATGGAATCATACATCTCTGCTTCTATGACTATCTATCTACGCCTCCTCCTTTGGTCCGTGATTCAACCATTGTTATTGTGAGGCCAGCTAGGCAGGGGACCTGGCACATTAGTTCTGGAAAAAATTCTCTTCTTCCAACTTACCATCAGCTTTTATGTTCACTCTAAATCATTGCTGAGGAGAAACATTCCTTCATCCAGAGAAAATGACTCTCTCTCCAGTGATAGGCCCTCCACTATTAGGCCTTCCACTGTTAAGCCTTTCACTGATAGGCCTGCCACTGGTAAGCTTTCCACTGGTAGGCCTTCCAGTGTTGGGCCTTCCAGTGGTAAGCTTTCCATTGGTGGACCTTCCACTGGTAAGCCTTCCACTGGTAGGCCTTCCACTGGTAAGTTTTCCATTGGTGAGCCTTTCACTGGTAGACTTACCACTGGTAGGCCTTCCACTGGTAGGTTTTCCGCTGGTGAGCATTCCACTGGTGAGCCTTCCACTGGTAGGATTTCCTCTGGTAAGCCTTCCACTGGAAGGGTTTCCACTGATGTGCCTTCCACTGGTGAGCCCTCCACTGGTAGGCCTTTATGATCGTTGACAAACCTCATCTCTGGTAACTTCTGATGTAATACTAAGTCGCTTTTCCTTTCCGCATATACAGTGCTAACAACATAACTCTTCATGGTTCTCTTCTCCTCTCTAACTCCATCTTGGATGGTTCTAACATCCACACACACACACACACCTCCTGACGCACCTCTCACCACTCCTGTGTCCCTCCCTACAGTCTCTTTCCACACAGTCCAAGGAGCGCTTCCCTCTTGAGCCAGAAGCAAGGCGTATGGGCCTGTTGGCTTCCCTCACTCCTTCGTGGAAATCTAAGAGGTTCGTTACGCGTGACCTCCCTTCCCAGAAACCCTCTCGTCCCTCGCTTATATTGTTCCTCCACAAGAAGTGACGCATTTTTCTGATTACTTTTTTTTCATAACTTACACACCACCCTCGCCAGGGAGATCAGTCTGTAGTTCACTGTGTGTGTGATTACCGTCTGTATGTTGCGGAGAGAGAGTCTTACACTTGTGTTGCCCCGTCACTTTACCTTGCATATATGTATCATGCCTTTACACTAATGTGTGTCAAATCACTCACGCCAGCTTGAGCCAGGTACCCGTTTATCGACCAGCCCCGAGGGGGGGAGGATGAACAGCTGGGTTGGGTATGGGTCAATTACCGCGCGCAGGATTTAAACCCGTGTTGGGTAATGGTGAGTAATGCTCACCACTACATCAGGGAGGCCCGTTAGTGTTGATTCGCGTTTGTTACAGAGTTTCAAACTCCTGTTGCCCCGTCTCAATCATATATATATGTGTATCATGTCTTTGCTCCTATGTAACGACATACACTCACACACACACACACACACGCACACACAGCACATACACACACACACACACACACACACACACACACACACACACACACACACACACACACACAAGCCTAAGCAAGGTACCCATTTATCGACCAGCCTCGAGGGGAGGACGAAAACCTGAGTTAAGTGTTGGCCAACTGCCACGCCCAAGAATCGAACTCATGCGGGTTCGACCCTGAGTTTATTCATGCTGACGCATAAGGTATTACCAGTAACCATACAACACGGACGCCCGTGTGTGTGTGTGTGTGTGTGTGTGTGTGTGTGTGTGTGTGTGTGTGTGTGTGTGTGTGTGTGTGTGTGTGTGTGTGTGTGTGTGTGTGTGTGTGTGTATGTGTGTGTGTGTGTGTGTATGTGTGTGTGTGTGTGTGTGTGTGTGTGTGCGTGTGTGTGTGTGTGTGTGTGTGCGTGTGTGTGCGTGTGTGTGTGTGTGTGTGTGTGCGTGTGTGTGTGTGTGTGTGTGTGTGTGTGTGTGTGTGTGTGTGTGTGTGCGTGTGTGTGTGCGTGTGTGTGTGTGTGTGTGTGTGTGTGTGTGTGTTTCGTAGATGACTAAGGACAAACTCTGCCATTGTATCTGCTCGTTCAGTTAAACCCAACCATCATGTTAAGATAAACCCAACCATCATGTTAAGATAAACCCAACCATCATGTGAAGATAAACCCAACCATCATGTGAAGATAAACCCAACCATCATGTTAAGGTAAACCCAACCATCATGTTAAGATAAACCCAACCATCATGTTAAGATAAACCCAACCATCATGTTAAAATAAACCCAACCATCATGTTAAGATAAACCCAACCATCATGTGAAGATAAACCCAACCATCATGTGAAGATAAACCCAACCATCATGTGAAGATAAACCCAACCATCATGTGAAGATAAACCCAACCATCATGTGAAGATAAACCCAACCATCATGTTAAAATAAACCCAACCATCATGTTAAGATAAACCCAACCATCATGTGAAGATAAACCCAACCATCATGTTAAGATAAACCCACCCATCATGTTAAGATAAACCCAACCATCATGTTAAAACGTACCCTACCGTCGTGTGTGGTTAAACCCAAACATCCAGATAAACCCCAGCTGTGTTTTAAACCCGGGTTTAGGATCGCGTGTTGATATACAACCATCGTAAGTAAACAATGCAGCCAATTACCTGTCATTAAGGATCGTTATGGCCGCAAATTACCCAACTCATTACCCCTTCTCTTGCTAGATTTAACCAGGTATTTGCATGTTATTGACCTGTCTTCCCGGGGAGGATGTGTTCATAAATCCTCAATGATTACGTCGGCCTCGGCCAGCCTTGGTTGATGTGTGACTATCAGTGGACACACATGTCAGTTCAGCCCCGCCGCCCTGGGTCACTTTGTGTGTGTGTGTGTGTGGTGAGCTCAGCTGTTGTGCTTCTTCCCGTATCCTCATAATTGCCAGGTGTGTGGTCCGTTCTGGTGGCCCTCCCAGGTGTGTGGTCTGTAATGGTGGTTTCCTTTTGTGTGTGGTCTGTTCTTGTGGCCCTCCCAGGAGTGTGGTCTCTGTTGGTGGTCCCCTGGTGTGTGGTCTGTACTGGTGGTCTCCAGGTGTGTGGTCTGTATTGATCGTCCCCAAGTGTATGGTCTGTACTGATGGTCCCCAGGTGTATGGTCTGTACTGATGGTCGCCAGGTGTGTGGTCCGTACTGATGGTCCCCAGGTGTGTGGTCTGTACTGATGATCCCCAGGTGTGTGGTCTGTACTGATGGTCCTCCGGTGTGTGGTCTGTACTGACGGTCCCCAGGTGTGTAGTCTGTGCTAATGGTTCCCAGGTATGTGGCCTCTACTGATGGTCCCCAAGTGTATGGTCTGTACTGATGGTCCCCAGGTGTGTGGTCTGTACTGATGGTTCCCAGGTGTGTGGTCTGTACTGATGGTCCCCAGGTGTGTGGTCTGTACTGATGGTCGCCAAGTGTATGGCTCGTACTTGTGGTCCCCAGGTGCGTGGTCTGTACTGATGGTCCCCAGGTATGTGGTCTGCACTGATGCTCCTCAGGTGTGTGATCTGTACTGATGGTTCCCAAGTGTGTGGCCTCTACTGATGGTCCTCAAGTGCATGGTCTGTCCTGATGGTCCCCAGGTGCGTGGTCTGTAATGATGGTCCCCAGATGCGTGGTCTGTACTGATTGTCCCCAGGTATGTGGTCTGCACTGATGGTCCCCAGGTGTGTGGTCTGTACTGATGGTTCCCAGGTGTGTGGCCTCTTCTGATGGTCCTCAAGTGTATGGTCTGTATTGATGGTCCCCAGGTGTGTGGTCTGTACTGATGGTCCCCAGATGCGTGGTCTGTACTGATTGTCCCCAGGTATGTGGTCTGCACTGATGGTCCCCAGGTGTGTGGTCTGTACTGATGGTTCCCAGGTGTGTGGCCTCTTCTGATGGTCCTCAAGTGTATGGTCTGTCCTGATGGTCCCCAGGTGTGTGGTCTGTACTGATGGTCCCCAGATGCGTGGTCTGTACTGATGGTCCTCAGGTGTGTGGTCTGCACTGATGGTCCCCAGATGTGTGGTCTGTACTGATGATTCCCAGGAGTGTGGCCTACACTGATGGTCCCCAAGTATATGGTCTGTACTGATGATCCCCAGGTGTGTGGTCTGTACTGATGGTCCCCAGGTGTGTGGTCTGTACTGATGGTCCCCAGGTGTGTGGTCTGTACTGATGGTCCCCAGGTGTGTGGTCTGTACTGATGATCCCCAGGTGTGTGATCTGTACTGATGGTCCCCAGGTGTGTGGTCTGTACTGATGGTCCCCAGGTGTGTGGTCCGTACTGATGGTCCCCAGATGTGTGGTCTGTACTGATGGTCCCCAGGTGTCTGGTCTGTACTGATGGTCCTCAGGTGTGTGGTCTGCACTGATGGTCCCCAGGCTTTTATTTCTCTGAATTTTGAGCATTGCACACCATCGATATCCCAGCTAAAGTATATTTAAGTAATGATGAAGTTTCGTTATTCCATTCAATATGTCTTCCTATGTTTTTTTCATGTTGGCTGAGACAGCATGGGCCACTGAAAGCCCTTATCAAGGTCATATCATTACACATGACAGCTAGAGAATGTATGTGAGCGGATGCGGCCATTCTTCGTTTGTCACTAGCGCTACCTCGTTAACGTGTGAAACGGCGATCAGGGTGAATATATATATATATATATATATATATATATATATATATATATATATATATATATATATATATATATATATATGTATATATATATATTTTTTTTTTTTCATACTATTCGCCATTTCCCGCATTAGCGAGGTAGCGCTAAGAACAGAGGACTGGGCCTTTGAGGGAATATCCTCACCTGGCCCCCTTCTCTGTTCCTTCTTTTGGAAAAAAAAAAAAAAAAAAAAAACGAGAGGGGAGGATTTCCAGCCCCCCGCTCCCTTCCCTTTTAGTCGCCTTCTACGACACGCAGGGAATACGTGGGAAGTATTCTTTCTCCCCTATCCCCAGGGATAATATATATATATATATATATATATATATATATATATATATATATATATATATATATATATATATACACATATATATATATCTTTTTTTTTTGCCGCTGTCTCCCGCGTTTGCGTGGTAGCGCAAGGAAACAGACGAAAGAAATGGCCCAACCCATCCCCATACACATGTATATACATACGTCCACACACGCAAATATACATACCTACAAAGCTTTCCATGTTTCACCCCAGACGCTTCACATGCCCTGATTCAATCCACTGACAGCACGTCAACACCGGTATACCACATCGATCCAATTCACTCTATTCTTTGCCCTCCCCTCACCCTCCTGCATGTTCAGGCCCCGATCACACAAAATCTTTTTCACTCCATCTCTCCACCTCCAATCTGGTCTCCCACTTCTCCTCGTTCCCTCCACCTCCGACACATATATCCTCTTGGTCAATCTTTCCTCACTCATTCTCTCCATGTGCCCAAACCATTTCAAAACACCCTCTTCTGCTCTCTCAATCACGCTCTTTTTATTTCCACACATCTCTCTTACCCTTACGTTACTTACTCGATCAAACCACCTCACACCACACATTGTCCTCAAACATCTCATTTCCAGCACATCCATCCTCCTGCGCACAACTCTATCCATAGCCCACGCCTCACAACTATACAATATTGTTGGAACCACGATTCCTTCAAACATACCCATTTTTGCTTTCCGAGATAATGTTCTCGACTTCCACACATTCTTCAAGGCTCCCAGGATTTTCGCACCCTCCCCCACCCTATGATCTACTTCCGCTTCCATGGTTCCATCCGCTGCCAGATCTACTCCCAGATATCTAAAACACTTTACTTCCTCCAGTTTTTCTCCATTCAAACTTACCTCCCAATTGACTTGACCCTCAACCCTACTGTACCTAATTACCTTGCTCTTATTCACATTTACTCTTAACTTTCTTCTTTCACACACTTTACCAAACTCAGTCACCAGCTTCTGCAGTTTCTCACATGAATCAGCCACCAGCGCTGTATCATCAGCGAACAACAACTGACTCACTTCCCAAGCTCTCTCATCGCCAACAGAATTCATACTTGCCCCTCTTTCCAAAACTCTTGCATTTACCTCCCTAACAACCCCATCCATAAACAAATTAAACAACCATGGAGACATCACACACCCCTGCCGCAAACCTACATTCACTGAGAACCAATCACTTTCCTCTCTTCCTACACGTACACATGCCTTACATCCTCGATAAAACCTTTTCACTGCTTCTAACAACTTTCCTCCCACACCATATATTCTTAATACCTTCCACAGAGCATCTCTATCAACTCTATCATATGCCTTCTCCAGATCCATAAATGCTACATACAAATCCATTTGCTTTTCTAAGTATATATATATATATATATATATATATATATATATATATATATATATATATATATATACATATATATATATATATATATATATATATATATATATATATATATATATATATATATATATATAGCGCCAAAAGAATCTGATATGGGATATTACTCACGAGTGAGTGACACACAGAATGTTCGTCACTTTCCCACAAAAAAATCTTTTGCAAATTCAGATGAATTAAACTCCTTTTTTCTCATTTACAATAAATGCTAGACTTTTTCCTCTGATTTTTGTATTTTCCTGGTTTCAATATATTTTTTCTTTTCCTCTAGAGGAAACACTAGCGTATTTCAAAGATTTATTGCAAACGTATTTCAAATACCCCTTTTTTTGAAGTTTCCGACGCACGTATTTCAAAGGGGAGATTTGCCTTTAGCATTACCGTAGTGTGACGCTACAGATGATACCACTCCCGAAAAAAAAGAAATAAAGATTTTCCAAATTGAAGAGAAATCCATTATTTATCATGTGATGTTTTCATTACCAGATATCGCTATAATCCTCGTTTCCCCCGACCATTCGGTGCCTGTGTGTTTAGTTTATTTCTTTTTCATAAATTTTAGTTTTAGATAATTCGTCATTCCCTGGGACTAAGAGCCGTACTTCAAGAATTTGTTTCAGGCACTTTGTAGGGACAAGGAGATTTTGTAGTGATTAGGAGGCATATTTCATGAATCTGTTACACGCTTTTTGTAAGGTCTTAGAACGTATTTCATGCAATCTATTACACACATTTTGTGGGGTCAAGCAGACGTATTTTAAGAATCTATTACAAACGTTATCTAGGGATCAGGAGACATATTTAGAAAATCTGTTACAAACAAGTTGTAGAGTCTAGAGGTATTTCAAGCATGTATTACGGGCATTTCATATGGAATACGAAATGCACTTCAAAATATCCATTATAGACATTTGGTAATTTTCTTCATGAAGTTTACGTTGTATGCATTTCGAATAGACACCTTCCCTCAGCATGTCGATGCTGTACAGACTTACTTGTCTTACACATGTATATACATAAACGCCCCCCCCCCCACACACACATATACATACCTACACATTTCAACGTATACATACATATACATACACAGACATATGCACATATACACATGTACATATTCATACATTCTGCCTTCATCCACTCTCATCGCCACCCCGCCGCACATGAAATGGCACCCCCCTCCCCCAGCGTGCATGCGAGGTAGCGCTAGGAAAAGACAACAAAGGCCACATTCGTTCACACTCAGTCTCTAGCTGTCATGTATTATGCACCGATGCCACAGCTCCCTTTCCACACCTAGGCCCCACAAAACTTTCCATGGTTTACCCCAGACGCTTCACATGCCCTGGTTCAATCCATTGACAGCACGTCGACTCCGGTATACCACATCGTTCCAATTCACTCTATTCCTTGCACGCCTTTCACCCTCCTGTATGTTCAGGTCCTGATCGCTCATAATCTAGTTCACTCCATCCTTCCACCTCCAATTCTGTCTCCCACTTCTCCTCGTTCCCTCCACCTCTGACACATATATCCTCTTGGTCAATCTTTCCTCACTCATTCTCTCCATATGACCAAACCATTTCTGCTCTCTCAACCACACGCATTTTACTTATCACACATCTCTCTTACCCTTTCATTACTTACTCGATCAAACCACCTCACACCACATATTGTCCTCAAACATCTCATTTTCAACACATCCACCCTCCTCCACACAACGCATCTATCGCCCATGCCTCACAACCATATAACATTGTTGCAACCACTATTCCTTCAAACATACCCATTTTTGCTCTCCGAGATAATGCTCTCGCCTTCCATACATTCTTCAACGCTACCAGAACCTTCACCCCCTCCCCCACCCTGTGACTCTCTTCCTCTTCCATGGTTCCATCCGCTACCAAATCCACTCCCGGTTATCTAAAATACTTCACTTCCTCCAGTTTTTCTCCATTCAAACTTACCCATTTTTGCTATCCGAAATAACGTTCTCGCCTTCCATACATTCTTCAACGCTACCAAAACCTTCACCCCCTCCCCCATCCTGTGACTCTCTTCCGCTTCCATGGTTCCATCCGCTGCCAAATCCACTCCCAGTCATCTAAAACACTTGACTTCCTACAGTTTTTCTCCATTCAAACTTACCTCCCATTTGACTTGTCCCTCAACCCTACTGAACCCAATAACCTTGCTCTTATTCACATATACTCTCAACTTTCTTCTTTCACACACTTTACCAAACTCAATCACTAACTTCTGCAGTTTCTCACTCGAATGAGCCAAGAGCGCTGTATCATCAGCGAACAACAACTGACTCACTTCCCAAGCTCTCTCATCCACAACAGACTGCATACTTGCTCCTCTCTCCAAAACTTTTGCATTCACCTCCCTAACAACTTCATCCATAAACAAATTAAACAACCATGAAGACGCCACGCACCCCTGCCGCAAATCGACATTCACTGGGAACCAATCACTTACCTCTCTTCCTACTCGTACACATGCCTTACATCCTCGATAAAAACTTTTCACTGCTTCTAGCAACTTGCCTCTCATACCATATACTCTTCATACCTTCCACTGAGTATCTCAATCAACTCTATCACATGCCTTTTCCAGATCCATAAGTACTACATACAAATCCATCTGTTTTTCTAAGTATTTCTCACATACATACCTGAAAGCAAACACCTGATCCACACATCCTCTACCACTTCTGAAACCACACTGCTCCTCCCCAATCTGATGCTTTGTACATGCCTTTACCCTCTCCATTAATACCTTCCCATATAATTTCTCAGGAATACTCAACAAACTTTTACCTCTGTAATTAGAACACTCACCATTATCCCCTTTGCCTTTGTACAAAGGCACTATACATGCATTCCGCCATTCCTTAGGCACTTCACCATGAACCATACATATAGTGAATATCCTCACCAACCAGTCAACAACACTGTCATCCCCATGGCGGGAGATGGCGAGTAGTATGAAAGAAAGAATATATATATATATGTATGTATATATATACATATTTATCGAGGATGTAAGGCATGTGTACGTGTAGGAAGAGAGGAAAGTGATTGGTTCTCAGTGAATGTAGGTTTGCGGCAGGGATGTGTGATGTCTCCATGGTTGTTTAATTTGTTTATGGATGGGGTTGTTAGGGAGGTGAATGCAAGAGTTTTGGAAAGAGGGGCAAGTATGAAGTCTGTTGGGGATGAGAGAGCTTGGGAAGTGAGTCAGTTGTTGTTCGCTGATGATACAGCGCTGGTGGCTGATTCATGTGAGAAACTGCAGAAGCTGGTGACTGAGTTTGGTAAAGTGTGTGAAAGAAGAAAGTTAAGAGTAAATGTGAATAAGAGCAAGGTTATTAGGTACAGTAGGGTTGAGGGTCAAGTCAAATGGGAGGTAAGCTTGAATGGAGCAAAACTGGAGGAAGTAAAGTGTTTTAGATATCTGGGAGTGGATCTGGCAGCGGATGGAACCATGGAAGCGGAAGTGGATCATAGGGTGGGGGAGGGGGCGAAAATCCTGGGAGCCTTGAAGAATGTGTGGAAGTCGAGAACATTATCTCGGAAAGCAAAAATGGGTATGTTTGAAGGAATAGTGGTTCCAACAATGTTGTATGGTTGCGAGGCGTGGGCTATGGATAGAGTTGTGCGCAGGAGGATGGATGTGCTGGAAATGAGATGTTTGAGGACAATGTGTGGTGTGAGGTGGTTTGATCGAGTAAGTAACGTAAGGGTAAGAGAGATGTGTGGAAATAAAAAGAGCGTGGTTGAGAGAGCAGAAGAGGGTGTTTTGAAATGGTTTGGGCACATGGAGAGAATGAGTGAGGAAAGATTGACCAAGAGGATATATGTGTCGGAGGTGGAGGGAACGAGGAGAAGTGGGAGACCAAATTGGAGGTGGAAAGATGGAGTGAAAAAGATTTTGTGTGATCGGGGCCTGAACATGCAGGAGGGTGAAAGGAGGGCAAGGAATAGAGTGAATTGGATCGATGTGGTATACCGGGGTGACGTGCTGTCAGTGGATTGAATCAGGGCATGTGAAGCGTCTGGGGTGAACCATGGAAAGCTGTGTAGGTATGTATATTTGCGTGTGTGGACGTATGTATATACATGTGTATGGGGGTGGGTTGGGCCATTTCTTTCGTCTGTTTCCTTGCGCTACCTCGCAAACGCGGGAGACAGCGACAAAGCAAAAAATAAAAAGAAAAAATATATATATATATATATATATATATATATATATATATATATATATATATATATATATATATATATATATATATATATATATATATATATATATATATATATATATATATATATATATATATATATATATATATATATATATATATATATATATATATTTACACTCACACACACACGGCTCAGCTTGCATAAGCAAGTACTCTCGATGTTTACGCTATATATTTCTTAGGAACATCTCCCTCACTTTTTTGTGCAATGCTTCAACACCTTATGAGGCTATCAGAATGTAATATCTCGAAACATTTTTGATGAGTCTACTCGAAATTTTGTGTCTCATCTTAAATGAGTGGCTGGTCATCCTATTACGTTTTATCAGAGTTGGTTGAGGAATGATAACACATGGTATGGTCTTGTGGAGCCCGTTTTCCGTACGTCTTTGACTGTGGTGTTGTTGTGGCTGCTGATGGAGTGGAGGGAGAGTGGACGAGTGGTGTCAACCTCCACATGATAGATTGGTGATGGTGGTGGTGGTGGTGGTAGGAAAGCATGTGGCTTGAGTCCAGTGTATTAGGAGGGGATCAACCGACCGCTTCTGAGTATGAAAATTACACTGCAGTTTACGCTAGATAAACTGAACAAAATCTCACAGCCTTTAGACTCCAGAGACTTTCAGTGAAATCCATTTTCTGTCGACCGAAGGATACGCTTGCTTGATTGTCCTGATGCCAGATGGGACCGACGTTTCAACATAGTTAGTGGTGCTCTGTGTAGTAGTCTGTGTAAAGTTCTGGTTGTCTTGAACCACTGGACCTCGTAGATGATCATTTTCATCACTTGCACACGACGGTACAGCCAGCTGGGCCGGGATGACCAGAACCTGAATTTCACCTGAGGTATAAAGGTTAAGGTCGAAGGTCACGCCATTATACCCAAGAATCACCCAGTCTTGCTTGAAAGTCGTATCCTTGTCTTCAAGGGTCGTGTACCGTCGTGTTCAGAGGCCTGACCGTAAGGTAAGTACGACTAGAACTGTGGTTTAATCGCTTCGCTGGTTTTCATACCGACACTCACGTTCATGATGGCCTAACGTCCTCAGCCCAGTGTCTGCCGCTCCTCTTGAGACCTCGGGACAATGTCCTTACGCCAAAGGATCTCACTCACCCGTCAGGGAAACCACCATCCGATGTCGAGCATTAAGTCACTCTTTTTTCAGGTAAACTTCTTAACAGTTGCGTTTTTAACTTCTCTGGAAAGTGTTTCTGGAGTCTACTCGCGTCTTCTGATCTTTCGTGTCCACTATAAAGCCAATCTGCCTGTAGGATATCCCAAGGGCCGTTGGTGGCAAGAACTGCCCTAAATCTGGAAAATGAACCTCATTAAGGAGCTCCCGTGGCTGGGAGATGGTTCACTATATAGCATCCTCATCCTTAATGAGATCAACTCACTCCCTCTTTGACTCATATATTGGATGCTTACGACCCAACTTACTCTACCAAGTTCTTACATAATCTGTTGTCATCCTTAATAAATACATATATATATATATATATATATATATATATATATATATATATATATATATATATATATATATATAGGGGATAGGGGAGAAAGAATACTTCCCACGTATTCCCTGCGTGTCGTACAAGGCGACTAAAAGGGGAGGGAGCGGGGGGCTGGAAATCCTCCCCTCTCAATTTTTTTTTAATTTTCCAAAAGAAGGAACAGAGAAGGGGGCCAGGTGAGGATATTCCCTCAGTGGCCCAGTTCTCTGTTCTTAACGCTACCTCGCTAACGCGGGAAATGGCGAATAGTTTGAAAAAAAAAAAAAAAAAAAAATATATATATATATATGTACATATATATATATATATATATATGTGTGTGTGTGTGTGTGTGTGTGTGTGTCAGAGATGGAGGGAACGAGAAGTGGGAAACCAAATTGGAGGTGGAAGGATGGAGTGAAAAAGATTTGAGTGATTGGGGCCTGAACATACAGGAGGGTGAAAGGCGTGCAAGGAATAGAATGAATTGAACGATGTGGTATTCCGGGGTCGACGTGCTGTCAATGGATTGAACTAGGGCATGTGAAGCGTCTGGGGTAAACCATGGAAAGTTCTGTGGGGCCTGGATGTGGAAAGGGAGCTGTGGTATCGGTGCATTACATATGATAGCTAGAGACTGATTGTGAACGAATGTGGCCTTTGCTGTCTTTC